>NC_057798.1:266472687-266587211 GCF_018294505.1 Triticum aestivum | reverse complement strand
ATTTTTGTTGCATCTTCATCGCATCACATCTTCGCACCCATGGCTCCGTTTTGGGCGTGTAATATGTCAAATTGTTCGTCTCGAAGATTAAATCATTTCATCCCATTGCATCATTTACATTTGAGCTCATCTTGATGCCCGAAATGCTGTTGGAAAAGGGCTTCATATTGTTAGTTTCAGAATCTTATCAGCACGATCTCTTTTGTCATTTTTGTCATGATTGATGTGTGCATCCTATGGACTTGGTCCCCAAATGTGTTTTGAACTAGGGTATGTCTTCTTTACATAGGTGCTTACCATGTATTTTTTTGATCAATGTGGTGACTAGCACAAGCATGCGAACTAGGCTTCGTGATAATGCTGATTTTAGTTCCTGTTCTGCTGTAATTTTGATGCCATGTAACCATGTTGCTACAGAGAGATCCATGCATAATTTGAGATACTTCAGTAAGGGTGTTTTGAAAACATGGTTTTGCTCTATCCATCCATGGTCCTGGTTGCAATTATGGAGTAGTCTAGCATGTCATTTTCGTGCTCTACTTTTGCTTCAAAATGTTTCCTGGCAGATTGTTTACATGTTATTCAATTTGGCCGAGGTTGTTGTAGTTGATCCGGATATGCTATGATGTTGTTTCTTGCCATGTATAGCTTCTATGACATGTCTTCTTGATGGATGTGTGCTTAGTTTATCATGAGATGCTCTGTAGTGAGTGCATCGAGCTCGCGAAGGTGCCTTCATAATTATTTCAATGCCATGCTTTGTTTGCTGAAATCTGTTAACGAAACTTGCTATGTTTACGTGGGTGCCATCATATTTTATGATCCTTTTTGGCTTATGGTCAGTAAGGGACTTTTGATCTATGCTTTGAGTAGATTCATGCCATGCCTTAGTTTGCTATTATAAGTTCCTATAGCATGTTGATAACTTGCTCTGAACATTGCTTCATGCTGCTGTTTATGCCATGCCCAACCTGATAATATTTTTGCACTTTCTCCATGCTTGTTTGAACCTGTTATGATGTGATTTAGCCGTAGCTCAGTGTTGCTCTTTTGTAAAGCATCTCCTGTAGATCATTGCCATATGCTTTGTTTTCATGTTGGGGTGATGTAGCATAGTTTCTTGTTGCATGCTAACTAGCATCGCGCTGTTAATCGCAGCTTTGTGCCATACTTGTCTTGCTTGCCATTTGCAAACCTTGCATCCGAATCCGGTGATCTTTATATCGATTTCAACCGAAATCATCTCATCTTTCCAGCGGCATACTTGGTTTGCCAAGTTGATGCCTTGTTCATCCTTTTTCCTCCCGAAGCACGCATATGCATTGCATATCACATCTCGCATATCATGACATGTATTACATCATGTTGCTTGTGCATTGCACCGTGATTTATTGTGGTTCCTTGCTTGTGTTCTTGCTTTGGGTAGAGCCGGGAGACGAGTATGTGCACGAGGAACCTGTTGAGAACGCTTACAAGGATCCAGCCTTCGACTACTCTGAGAACCTTGCAGGCAAGATGATCATACCTTCGAAATCATTTCTATCTTTGCTTGCTAGTACTCGCTCTATCGCTTTGTTAGCCCTACCTGCCTTTGTTTACCATGCCTACCTATTGCCATGTTAAACCTCTAACCAACCTGTCCTAGCAACCGTTGTTTGGCTATGTCACTACTTTTGCTCAGCCCCTCTTATAGCATTGGTAGTTGCAGGTGAAGATGAAGTTTGTTCCTGGTCGGAACACGGATATTCTGGGATATCACAATATCTCCTGTTTAAGTTAATGCACCTTATATACTTGGTAAAGGGTGGAAGGCTCGGCCTTATGCCTGGTGACTTGTTCCACTCTTGCCGCCTTAGTTTCCGTCATACCGGTGTTATGTTCCTTGATTTTGCGTTCCTTACACGGTTGGGTGATTTATGGGATCCCCTTAACAGTTCGCTTTGAATAAAACTCCTCCAGCAAGGCCCAACTTTGGTTTTACCATTTGCCACCTAAGCCCTTTCCCTTGGGTTTTCGCGAGCCCAAGGGTCATCTTTATTACCCCCCGGGGCCAGTGCTCCTCTGAGTGTTGGTCCAAACTAGAGCCACTTGCAGCGCCACCTCGAGGAAACTTGAGGGTTGGTTCTAGTTGTACGTAGTGTTCATCCGGTGTGCCCTGAGAACGAGATATGTGCAGCTCCTATCAGGATTTGTCGGCACATCGGGCGGTCTTGCTGGTCTTGTTTTACCATTGTCGAAATGTTTTGCGAACCGGGATTCCGAGACTGATCGGGTCTTCCCGGGAGAAGGTCTATTCCTTCGTTGACCGTGAGAGCTTGTGATGGGCTGAGTTGGGACACCCCTGCAGGGTATATAATCTTTCGAAAGCCGTGCCCGCGGTTATGAGGCAGATGGGAATTTGTTAATGTCCAGTTGTAGATAACTCGACACTTGACTTCATGAAAATGCACCAACCGCGTGGGTAGCTGTGATGGTCTCTTCACGGCGGAGTCCGGGAAGTGAACACAGTTTGTGTTATGCTTGACGTAAGTAGCTTCCTGTTCATTGGGAGGGGTGTGGCGTACCGCAAAACGGGACTCCGCGGGATACTGTTCATCTCCACCGTCGACCTCCTCCTGCCTCCATGGGCTACTGTTCATCCATGGTAGACCTCCTCCAGCCTCCACCTGCGACTGTTCATCCATGGGCTCCTGTTCATCCAGCATCCACCACGTGCTACTCCACCAGCTACTTTTCAACTAGCCCTCTCCACGGGCTCCTGTTCAACCACCCCTCCACGGGCTACTGTTCATCCACCCCTCCACTGTCTACTATTCATACAGCCCTCCACGAGGTTGTCCTGTTCATCCAGCCCTCCACGGGGTCCTGTTCATCCAGCCCCAACTGGCTCGATCGATCGGGGTCCTGTTCATCCAAACGTAACACCACGGGTTCCTGTTCATCCACCCCCACCGGGAAATGTTCATCCAAACCCCCCCCCCCAGCAACGCTTACTGTTCATCCAAACCCCCCCAGCAAACGCTCACTGTTCATCCAGAGGCAGCATCGATAGGCTTCAGTTAGCAGCAGTAGCGAAGGAATCACTCGATCGCTCGGGTTCAGTAACACGTAACCTGCAGTGCAATAGCTCGGGTTCAGCTAGAGCCCAACGCCTCGCTCGTGTTCAGTTAGAGCCCAACGCCTCGCACCCACGTGTGTACGGTACGAGAGAAACGCGCATCGCTCGGCCCCCGACCACCCACCGTAACCGAGAACTCCCCGATATTTTCCTCGCCCTCGCTTCTACCACGGTTTTTCCGTCATGGACGGCCCAAAGAATGTCATGCAGCTGCGTCTCCAACCCCCCCAGGACGAAAATCCCATTTTCTGTCATGATATTTTGTCATAGAAGTAGGAGCCCACCACATCTATAATGATACCGAGTTTTGTCACAATTATCGTCATAGAAGTGTCATAAGTATGTCAGGAAAAAAATTCGTTTGGCCCAAAATGTCACGGATGTGTTTTTTTATAGTGTCAGTATTTTATTGAGACATCATGACAACGCTAGCAATCTAGCACACAAGCAAACAAAAGGCAAACGAAAAAGGCAAATGGAAAGAAGGTGAATAAAAGGGCAAATATTTGTGTGTTTTCTGAAAACGTTCTAGAAGTGTGGGAGAGGAAAATGAGAGGCAAATGGCAAATAATGTAAATGCAAGAGATGAGAGTTTATGATGGGTACTTGGTAGGCTTGATGTAGAACCTCCAGGGTAATGGTGCCAGAAATTCTTCCTGCTACTTCTTGAGCTTGCGTTGTTTTTTCCCTTGAAGAGGAATGGGTGATGCAGCAAAGTAGAGATAAGTATTCCCCTCAGTTAAGAACCAAGGTATCAATCCAGTAGGAGGTACAAGCAAGTCCACAATAGATGCACCTGCACAAACTAACAAACACTTGCACACAACATGAAAAAGGGGTTGTCAATCCCTTCACAATCACTTGCAAGGGTGAGATCTAATAGAGATATATATAAAATATAAATAAAAGGCAAAATAAAGTGAAGGTAAATAAATTGCAGCAAGGTATTTTTGGGTTTTTGGTTTTGTATATCTAAAAATAATACGATGGAAAATAGACCCGGGGCCATAGGTTTCACTAGAGGCTTATCTCTTGAAAGAAAACATACGGTGGGTGAACAAATTACTATTGAGCAATTGATAGAAAAGTGCATAGTTATGACGATATCTAAGGTAGTGATCACGAATATAGGCATCACGTCCGTGGCAAGTAGACCGAAACGATTCTGCATCTACTACTATTACTCCACACATCGACCGACTCCTGCCTACATCTAGAGTATTAAGTTCATAAGAACAGAGTAATGCTTTAAGCAAGATGACATGATGTAGAGGGATAAACTCAAGCAATATGATATAAATCCCCACCTTTTTATCCTTAATGGCAACAATACAATATGTGCCTCACTACCCCTGCTGTCACTGGGTGAGGACACCGCAAGATTGAACCCATCACAAAGCACCTCTCCCATTGCAAGATAGATCAATCTAGTTGGCCAAACCAAATCAATAGATCGGAGAGAAATACAAAGCTACCTTAATCATGCATAAAAGAGTTCAAAGAAGACTCAAATAATATTCATAGATAAGCTGATCATAAATCCACAATTGATAGGATCTTAACAAATGCACCGCAAAAGAAGATTACATCAAATAGAACTCCAAGAACATCAAGGAGAACATTGTATTGAAGATCAAAGAGAGAGAAGAAGCCATCTAGCTACTAGCTATGGACTGGTAGCTCTATGGTAAACTACTCACACGTCATCAGAAGGGTAGCAAGGTTGGTGTAGAGGCCCTCCGTAATCGAATCCTCTAGCAGAGTGCCAGAAAAGGCCCCAAGATGGGATCTCACAAGAATAGAAGTTTGCGGTGCGGAAAAGTATTTTCATGGACGCTTCTGATGTAGATGGAATATTTGGGTATTTATGGAGCAAGAATTAGGGTTAGGGGAGTCCCGAGGGGCCCACAAGCCTGGGGGCGCCCTCTCATGGCTTCTATGGCCTCCTCTCCAAGCCTCCTAGGTTTCTTCTAGTCCAAGAAAAATCATCGGAAAGCTTTATTCCGTTTGGACTTGGTTTGACATTGATTTTCTGTAAAGACAAAAACAAGGAAAAAATAACAATTGGCATTGGGCACTAGGTTAATAGGTTAGTCCCAAAAAATGATATAAAATAGTACCATAATGCATATAAAACATCCAAGATTGATAATATAATAGCATGGAACAATCAAAAGTTATAGATACGTTGGCGAAGTATCAAAGGACTTCAGTGCTGATCAACTGCATGTTGGCTATTTAAGCCGCATGGCTACAAGTCGGGACATGGAAGCCAGCCTGGTCAGTATGATGAAGAAGAAATATGAGGTACACTCAATCTCTCCCTGTGTTGTATATATCCTTATGTAGCCCCCAAGTCTTAACCATATGAGAATTTGAGTGCGGTGAAGACTTTAGATAGACATCTGTAGAGTTTAAAGTGTAGCCCCCAAGTGCCAGGTTATCATGCCAATGACAAGATGGCTCTTCAAATAAATCGTTAGTTAAAGAAATGACATGTTATCCACCAAGGGCCGGCTCATCTTCATGAGATGAGTAGGGTCTTTCAATATTTTGAAATTTTGAAGAATGAACCTGTAGCCCCCAAGGGCCGGCTCATCTTCCTGAGATGAGCCGGGTCTTCCAATATTATGAAATTTTAAATAATGAACATGTAGCCCCCAAGGGCCGGGTCATCTTCCTGAGATGAGTCGGGTCTTCCAATATTATGAAATTTTGAAGAATGAACCTGTAGCCCCCAAGGGTCGGCTCATCTTCATGAGATGAGTCAGGTCTTCATGTACTTTTGAAGATAGAAAAAATGACATACATTAGCCCCCAAGTGCTAACTATATTGCTTGTAATCTGCTTGGGACTTCTCCATTAATATTGGGTTTGATATTATCGCCGGCTTACTTCAGCACCTACTAAGTGAATTATCTCATTATTTTGCATGAGGCTTTAAGCACAGCCGAGTCAAACTTGACCGGCTTGAGAAAAGATTTTGAAAATGAACAAGCTCAATTAACCAAGGCAGAGTCAAGCCTACAATCTTCCTTAGAAGAGTTGGAAAAACTCAAGGAGGGTTTTGAGACGGAGAAGAAGTCTTTTGAGACAAAAAAATCCGCCTTGATCCATCGAGTAGAAGCCGCCAAGAAACAATTGGCCCCCATCACTGAAGAGTTGTCCCGGTTGAAATGCCACATCTCACAAATGACCCAGGCCATATTTGGTAAGTCATTCTTGAAGTTTAGAAAGAAACTCTAACTCGCCCGACGACTCATATATGTCAACTTTCTGTGCAGGCGATAGAACTCGCAGCCTACAAGATAGTGTTATGAAGCTGAAAGTTGTATACTCTCTTACAGAGCAGCTATACACTGGAAGCATGCGGACTTTGAAAGCTGTAATGGGCGAAAAGGACTTGCCACAGTTCATAAAGGATGTGTTGAAGAGGCTATCAACCATCCCAAAACAAGTCGAAGAATTGAAAAAACCAATCGCTCAATCCGGAGCCACCACCGCCTTAGGCCGGGCTATGGCTTATGCGCCAGAGGTAGATTTGTCAGAAATGGCTGACGGGTTCCCGGAATATAAAGATGACGGGTCTGCATAATCATAGGAGGATTACATCTCTTGAGTGAAGGAATCATGAGTATTGGCGAGTCAGCTTGTTGAAAATATGTAGTTGGGAAAATATCAGCCGGCTTACGATGCCAACAACATGCTAGTTGCAGCACCCATCCTGATATCATGTGACTTAACTCCTCAACGATGTAAGAACCTCTTTGCCCCTGACGTTGATCCATCTCCTATCCTTCATGAAGGAGCCGTCTTAGAAGCTTTAACGGATGTCAACTAGACTCTGAACAACTCACAGATCCAAGATGCAGAAGAACCAGTGCAGGATAACCCAGAGGCGTCAACCACTAGGGGTCATCAAGGGAGTAACCTAGACAGCAGAGATGATGGCTTGCAAGAGTAGTTTTACACCTTGCAAAAAACTTTGAATATTCGGGGCACAACTGTAGCCATGTAATAGTCTTAGCTAAAACTCAATTGCTCTTGCGTGCCTTCGTGCATGTTGAACTGATGCACAAGTATTTTACCCACCTATTGGTTCACAATATTTGGATTAGCGCATGGTACTTGACCCACCTTTGGCGTTTTTTGCTTACACATCCAACATCCATTGCTTGCCTTTGTTTTTTGATAGGTCGCCTGTAGCAACCTAGAAACGCAGAGAATTCTTACATCTACAAAAATTTCACCAAGTTATAATTGGTGTAAAATAATCCAACGGGTTATGTATCGGTGACTTATAGTCATAATAAACAATGCTGAATTCGATAATTTAGCGGCTCATGGTCTTGCTTTGGTGAAACTGGCATGATAGCCTTAATTTATCCTCGTGTTCGATAAGCCAGTTCTCATATGACTTAAGCTGCCATTTTAACCTTGACAAGTTCAGGGTCATAAAGATTGACTGTCAAGAGTCTAGCGGGTCAGGAGTACGGCGACTCACGGGCAAAAAAGGCCAATACTTATCACAAGCAACCCAAAGTTCTTTGACACGGGAACATACAATCATGGCCATAATGTGATCCAGTACAAAATATTCCTATAAATACGGAAGCAATATTGATATATATAAATACTGAATAAACATTAAGTCGGCTCTCGAGGCTCGACAAAAAGACTGGCTTTCGAGGCTCAAGTATTGCTTCATTGAAGCCGGCATGATAGCCTTGGTTTATCCTTGCTTTCCATAAGCCGGCTCTCATAGGACTTAAGCCGCCGTTTTAACTTTGACAAGTTCAGGGTCATAAAGATTGTCTTGTCGAGCGTACGACATGGGTCATCTTTTCGGAGTAGCATCAAGCATACATGCAAGTTTAACCAATAGTGTGGCATTTTTGCCGGGTCAAGAGGGTGAGATAGCTAAACTCGATGAGTTGGAAGCCCCCAAGTGACCTTATGATCAATTAATGCAAGACTCATGCCCAATATATGAGGTGAAATGATTGAGGCCCCGATTTTCAGGGATGCCGGATTTATTATGTTGATCATAAAAGATATATACATGATGTAGGTATTTACAATGACGAGAGCCGGTGGCTTAAGTGTAGTAAGGACGAAGATGAGCAATATTCCAAGGCATATTGGTCTCCTCCTCAGAGGTACGTGAATTATTGTGCTCACGTATATCAATGAGATAATATGACCCATTGTTGAGGTTCTTGCTAACCACAAAGGGTCCTTCCCAAGGAGGTGAAAGCTTATGCATGCCTGTCTGATCTTGAATCAAACGGAGCACTAAGTAGCCCTCCTGGAATGTCCGGCTTTGAACTCTACGGCTATGATACCGATATAGGTCTTGTTGGTAAATCGCCGATCGAGCCGTGGTGAGATTGTTTTTTTTCTTCCAAGACATCCAGAGCATTTTGATGCATCGTCTCATTGTCTGTTTCAACGTAAGCCGCCACCCTGGGCGAGTCATGATGAATATCACTTCGAAGGACCACCTCTGCACCATAAACCATGAAGAACGGCGTGTAGCCAGTTGATCTATTGGGGGTAGTCCTTATTCTCCAGAGAACAGAAGGCAACTCTTCGACCCAATAGCCCGGCGTGCATTCCAAAGGAACCATGAGTTGGGGTTTGATCCCGCGTAATATCTCCTGGTTAGCACCCTCTGCCTGACCATTGGATTGGGGATGAGCCACTGAGGATACATCAAGCTAGGTATGTTCCCTTTGACCAAACTCCTTCATAGCACCGTTAGACAGATTTGTCCCGTTATTAGTGCTAATACTATCAGCATAACCAAAATGGAAGATCACCTTATTCACAAACTGAACTATGGTTGCCTCCTCACAATTGCTGACTGGCTCGGCTTCGACCCACTTTGTAAACTTGTCAACTGCAACCAAAAGGTAAGTCTTCTTGTCCTTAGACCTCTTGAAAGGCCCGACCATATCAAGCCCCCAGACTTCTTGAGCAGGCACATGAGCTTGTCGTGCAAATTTCTGACAACCATCTTTAGGATCAAAAGTATGTCTAGAGGGGGGTGATTAGACTACTTGACCAAATAAAAATCTTGTCTTTTCCAATTTTAGTTCCTTGCAGATTTTAGCAACTTAGCACAAGTCAAGCAATCAACCTACACATGCAATTCTAATAGTATAGCAGCAGAATGTAAATCATTGCATATGAAGGTAAAGGGGAGGAGTTTGGAGGGAGCAAACGCAATGTTGACACGGAGATTTTTGGCGTGGTTCCGATAGGTGGTGCTATCGTACACCCACGTTGATGGAGACTTCAACCCACGAAGGGTAACGGCTGCGCGAGTCCACGAAGGGCTCCACCCACGAAGGGTCCACGAAGAAGCAACCTTGTCTATCCCACCATGGCCATCGCCCACGAAGGACTTGCCTCACTAGGGTAGATCTTCACGAAGTAGGCGATCTCCTTGCCCATACAAACTCCTTGGTTCAACTCCACAATCTTGTCAGAGGCTCCCAAGAGACACCTAACCAATCTAGGAGACACCACTCTCCAAAAGTTAATAGATGGTGTGTTGTTGATGAACTCCTTGATCTTGTGCTTCAAATGATAGTCTCCCCAACACTCAACTCTCTCTCATAGGATTGGATTTGGTGGAAATAAGATTTGAGTGGAAAGTAACTTGGGGAAGGCTAGAGATCAAGATTCATATGGTTCGATTGGAATATCTTGGCCTCAACACATGAGTAGGTGGTTCTCTCTCAGAAAATGAATGCTGGAAGTGTAGGCATGTTCTGATGGCTTCCCTCACGAATGAGGAGAGGATGGAGGGGTATATATAGCCTCCACACAAAATCTAACCGTTACACACAATTTACCAAACTTGGTGGACCGAATCATAAAACTCAGTCAGACCGATTTAGTTCATAATGTGACCGTTAGGCATTTTGGTGGGACCGACACGTCAACTCGGTGGAACCGATTCTGTTAGGGTTAGGGCATAACGTAATCTCGGTGAGACCGATTACACAAACTTGGTGGGACCGACTTTGGTAATAAGCTAACCATAGAGTTGGTCAGGCAAACTCGGTGGGACCGATTCGCTCATTTCGGTGGGACCGAAATGTTACGAAAGGGAAACAGGGAGTTTGCAATGCGAACTCGGTGGGACCGATCGCTCATCTCGGTTGGACCGAAACGTTACGAAGGGAAACAAAGAGTTTGCAATCCCATCTCGGTGAGACCAAGATCCCTATCGGTGAGACCGAAGTGACTAAGGTTTCTGGCAGTGGCTATGTCAAATGAACTCGGTGGCGCCAGATAGATCAAATCGGTGGGGCCGAGTTTGACTTTTGGTTTGGGACATATGTGGATATGAGAAAGTGGTTGAGGGGTTTTGGAGCATATCACAAAGCATTTTGATCAAGCAAGCCATTAAGCAACACCTCATCCCCTTTTAATAGTATTGGCTTTCCTATGGACTCAATGTGATCTTGGATCACTAAAAGTAAAATGTAGAGTCTTGAGCTTCTAGAGCATGAGCCAATCCTTTGTCCTTAGCATTTTGAGGGGTCCACAATCCTAATCCATGCCATGTCAATCATTGAACTTTCCTGAAATATTGATCTTGAAATAGCATTAGTTCAGTGAGCTATATGTTGTTAATCATTACCAAAACCACCCATTGCACTTTCAATCTCCCCCTTTTTGGTAATTGATGACAACGTATAGATCAAAGCTTCGACAAATGATAATAAGATTGAAATACGTCGTCGCTTTGAGAAGTATGTGATAAGCAAGAGCTCCCCCTAAATTTGTGCATTATTTAAAATTTGCTTTGGACTGCAAATGCACAATCTGTTAGGATCATGGGTCACTCTTCCATGTCACATACATCTTGGTAGAGCGCTCAAAATGATAACAATTAAAAACATGCACTCATCACCAAGCAAAGTGAATGATCATATATGGATACAAGAGATAATGTCATTCAAGCACACATTAAGGTAGCATATGATCATCCAAGTATCTCGCAAAAGGCATAATGTATCAAGCAAGCATACAATAAAGTTCAACCAAATAGAGTGCAAGAGAGACAAAAAGCAACATACACTCTCTCTCTCTCTCAGACTATGATCTATACATATTGCTCCCCCTTTGGCAATAAGTTACCAAAAATTTCAAATATGCATAGTGCTATGCGTCTCTCAGGCTTGATCTCCATGAGGGGGGTAGTGATGACACCAAGAACGAAGGCTTAAGTTGATGTAGCTAGAGTTGCTGGAGTGGCTGCTGGAAGTGGCATTGAAGCTATGGCTGCTGGTGCAGATGTAGTAGCTCGTGTATCTGGAACTGGCACTGCAGCAGACCTCTAACCTCTTAGCACATACTGGAAAGCTTTTGTAGTTGCCTTGCCCTTCTTCTCCTCTACCTCCTCCTGGAGCTGCCCAACTACTAACTGAATCTCAGTTACTTTTACATCAAGATCATATAATTTTTGCTCAATGATTCTCTCCAAACTCTCCTGATTCTGAGTCGGGGTGGCCAGGCCCTTCTCAAACCTCAAGGTGGATTGGATCAGAAATCCAAGTTGATCTTCTTTGCTCTTCAAGAACACCTAAGATGCCTCTTCAGCACTTGGCATCTTTGCAGCTTTCTATACCCTTGCCTTTGCTCTCTTCTCATGTGCTTGCACTGATGAAGGTTCATTCTCATCCATGACCACTGTGTTGTCTTCAAAATCTGGCTTGAGAGGTAAGTGCTCCTTGTCCAACAAATAAGTGCATGTGCCCATCTTAGAATTGATGAGCACCTGAATTTGTGGAGCATACCCACAAGACCTTTTCTGATCAGCAGCTGTCCTCTTGATTGTCTCTACAATCAGACTCATCACCTTGAATTTTTGAGGGACATAAAAAATGTGCAGCAAGTTGATTGAATGTCCTCTTATCATCTTGTGATCTCCAGACTTGGGCAAAAGAGTATGCCTCAGGATGGTGTTGATTGTAGGCAGACCAGACAACAGAAACTTCACTGAGCCCAACTTATGAGTTTCCAGGGCTTCATCAGGAATCTCCTTGTACATACTAGCCATGGAGTTGTAGTATTTCTTCTTCTTGGCGTACACATCCAAGTCATCCTCATGAGCTGCTGGGGCATTTATCAACTTGGCCCATTCATCAATAGTTGATTGGTACCTTGTACCTTCAGACATCCATACTATCCTTCCATCAGGATAGAAGTGAGCAGTGGAGTAGAATTGCATGATCAGCTCATCATTCCACTTAGTGAGCTTCTGTCCAACAAACTTGTCAACTCCACAAGCCTTGAAGCTATCATAGACACCTGGGAAGTGATCTTCATTCTCTCTGATGTATGTACAGTCAACCCATCTCATGTCACAGACAATTGGCTTCTTGTCAAGCAGAATGGTCTCATAGAAGTCTTGATGTTCCTTAGTGTGGAACCTGTAATCTACAGTAGTTCTCCTTCTCATAGCATAAGGATCACTTTTCCTCCAAAGTCTCAGACCTTCATCCTTCCTGATGCTCATGTCCTCTTCCACTGGATGAGTGTCACTGTGGTCTGGGATCTTTGGTTTGAGCTTTCTCAGCACTTGGGCTTCAGCTTATTCTTCTTCAGCTTCAGGCTCTGGGCCTTGTTCTTCACTTCAGCAGGAATGTTTCTTGTGCTTATCTTGGGTGCAGACTTGGTCGCTGGAGCAGCAGCTTTGGGAGCAGGTTTGGTCTTAGGAGCAGCCCCTGACTTGATTGCATCTCCCATAAGCTTTTGGGACATGGGTGCTCGTGCAGCATCCTCTTCCTCTTCCTCTTCAAAATCTCTCACCATGGTTGACTTCCCAAGAACTTTAGCAGTAGTGGTTCTTGCCCTCTTCTTCTTCTTGTCATCACCAGCTGCCTCTCCATCATCAGATTCTAGAGTGAACTTCATGGTTTATCCTGTGGCAACTTTTCTTGGTTTGGATGTAGGGATTCTCCTAGCTGGTGCCTTCTTGTTCATGCCAGGCTTTGTAGATGCAGCAGTGCCAAACTCCTTCTTCACCACCTTCCTCTTTGAGATGGCCTCATCCTCAGCTGCAACATAATCCTCATCTTCAGAATCTGAGGTTCTCTTCTTCCTTGCTCTAGTGGCTGCCTTGGGCAAGTTACTAGGTGTGCTCCTGCTGCCCTAATCATAGCTGCTTGAGGTACTAGTGCCCTCACTCATTTGCACTTGCTCTTCAGACTTATTCTCGTCATCACTTTGGTCAGACATCTTGGCAGGCAAATTGACAGCAGACCCTGTGAATAGATGTACAGAGGTTTTGCAAAACAAATAAGTCAAAAGCTTAGTTTTAGTTCTCTACATAAATGATCTCGGAGCTACCGAATTGACAAACTCGATGATACCGAAGCGATAGTTGGAACCTAAACTAGTGAACTCGGTCGGACCAAGTCATAGTTTGGTGGCACCGAGATTGCTAGGGTTTCACAGAGTATTGAACTCGGTCACACTGATTTGCAGTTTTTGGTCAGACCGAAAAGCGTGTGTGCAATGGCCTAAACCAAATCGGTGAGACCGATTTCTACGATTCGGTCGGTCCGAGATGAGTTCAGTGGAGAGCTAACCCTAAAATTTTCAAATCAAACTAGGCCTAAAGAAGTTTTAGCTGGATAGATCGATTTCATTCGTGGCAAGAATCATGGCATTGTCCTCGTGCTAGGAATCGAAGTTAAATAGACAGCACAAGGGGACGAACACATACCCTTGTTTGGCGGGTGTTCGCTACGGCGGTGACGGCGGAGCAGATTCCGTCGACAGTGACAAAAACCAGTAGCAGGAGGTAACTGGCAGCAAGGAGGTGATCCAATGACCAGAGGAGGCAGAGCAGGACACGCGTGGGCTGAGGGGTTTTGAAGAAATTTCCAAAATCTCACCCGTGGGTATATATATCCCGACCCTGTCGGTGTGACCGAGTGGAACAACTCGGTGGCACCGAGATTGCAGAATCGCAAGCGATTGCTGCAACTCGGTGTGACCGAAATGTTCAAATCGGTTGCACCGAGATGAAAACCTAGATCAACTTAGTGAATTCGGTTTGACCGAAATGGATGACTCGGTCAGGCCGAAATGCACAAAGAGGTTTTGGAAGTTTAAGTCTATGACAAATCGGGGACTCCGAGTGCTCCTCACACAGAGTGGTTCAAATCTGACTTGATCAAACTTTGTGATGTAGCATGAATAGAGTTTGAGACGAGAAAAGCATAGATAGCTAGAGAAGGTTCTTAGGCATTCTTGTCCATCCACTTGGCAAAAGAGAAAGAGCCAAACAATCAAAACAACAAGTGGATGTCCTCGAATGAGTAAAATATGCAACCAACATGCTCACACAATAAAATGGCAAATGAAATATGTGGCAAAGCATGCACAAACACTTCTAGCATCTATCAAGCAATTTGCGATGACTAGGTCATCTATATATGAGTATATTGACTTAGGAGTCAAATGAGAACATTTGATCATAGGTCATACTCATTGTTTAAGCACAAGTGGGGTTACCACTTTTACATAAAGCATTGTTGTGTTCACACCATTAGAGTTGCTTTAGCTCAATTCTTAGAGTAAAGCTCCCCCCTAGTTGTGATATCCCCCCTAAGAGGGATGAACTAACCTTGGGTTTTGTCGATGATTACTTCATGTAGGTGTTGAAGATGTGGATGCTCAATGTTGATGTAGATCATTCAGAGCTATCCATTGGAGTGAGTTGCACTTTCAATACCTACACAGGTTAGTCCCACAAGGAACAAACAAGGATATCCATAGACATAGAGTGATGCACACACAAGATGATGTCCATGAAAGCATTAGGTTACCTTGTCCCTTGTCTTACCAACAAGAGGACTTGTGACTCCTTGAACTAGTGCAAGATGTGGAAGTTGTTTGCACTTGTTCTTGCCAATATAATATGAGTGAAGTGTGTTGGCAGAGTCACCCTCAACAACTCTCTAGTTCTTCTTCTCCGGGATCCTGATAGGGCTAGTTATCGACTAGAGGGGGTGAATAGGCGATTTTTATGAAAGTCTTCAAAAACATGGGAGTTTCGAAGACAAACAATATAAACAACACTATTTGAATGCAGTGGAAGGTACACTACACTAGACAAGCCATAGTCAAGTATTCAATATAGTGAAAGCACAAAGACTAATAGCAGCTAGGTAGTAAAGATCAGGATGGAAGATAGTATGAAGCCAATCAGAACAGATAGTCACACAGTGAAGTCAAACAGATAATGCAAGCAGGCAATGACTTCACGAAGACAAACTGTAAGTAAAGAGAGCTAAGAGATAGAACCAGTGGCTTCAGAAGGATAGGGATTTGTTCGACCAGTTCTAGTTGCTGTGACAACTGTACGTCTGGTTAGGGAGGCTGAAATTCAACTCAGAAGACCACGTCTTCACCTTATTCCCCTTGAGCTAAGGACACCTAGTCCCCGCCCAATCACTCTGGTAAGTCTTCAAGGTTGACTTCCGAACCTTCATAGACTTCGTTCACCGGCAATCCACAATGGCTCTTGGATGCTCAGAACGTGACGCCTAACCGGCTGGAGGACTCATAGTGATGCTAAACACTCTTTGGGCTCTGGGTGGTTTGAGCTTTGTCCTCGCAAGGAATCTCTCTCGAAAGCTTCGGTGGTGGGTTGCTCTCAAACGACAAAAGTCGTGTACTAACTCTGAGCAGCCACCAATTTATGGTGTAGGGGGTGGGCTATTTATAGCCACTGGGCAACCCGACCGGATATGTCCGAAATGACCCTGGGTCACTAAGGAACTGACACGTGTCGCAACGGTCAGATTTCAAACACACGTGGTAGCTTGACTTGGGCTACAAGTAAAGCTGACTTATCTGACACAGGATAAGATTTGCTCTCATTGTCTTCGCTCGAAGACATAGGATTTGGTTTGAGAATCACTTCAGTCACTCTGACTTTGTTCACTTGGACCCCACTTAACAGTGCGGTGGTTCCTATGACTCAACAAAGAAGAAAAGGAAACAATGAAACAACTAAGTCTTCACGCTCCATAGTCTTCACTCAATGTCTTCTCGTGTCATAGTCTTCAATGTGAATATCTTCACAGTCCACCATTGTCTTCAATGTCTTCACACATTTTTAGGGGCCATCTCCGGTAGGTAAACCAAATCAAGGAGGGACTACTACCTATGTTATCCTGCAATTCTCACAAACACATTAGTCCCTCAACCAGGTTTGTCGTCAATACTCCAAAACCAACTAGGGGTGGCACTAGATGCACTTACAATCTCCCCCTTTTTGGTGATTGATGACAAACTGGTTGAAGTTTTCAACGGGGATAAAATTATGTGAAATTGTAAGGATTAAGATATTTTATTAATAGATGGCAAAAAGGCTCCCCCTGAAGATGTGCATATTAATGTTTTGCGTTGGAATGCAAATGCACCTGGCAGGTTGTACTTGTGGAGAACCTCTTCACCGTATGATGACAATACATCATGCACAAACAGATATACAGGAATAATGACATGCATAATGAAAAATGGACGTCTACGGAATGAGTTCATGCGGGATTTATCATCGCATATGTGGAATTTATTGTCGCATCACACAGAATAGCAGAAAAAGTAGCAGACGACCATCAAGTTTAAGCGTTACAACTCAAAGAACCAAATGTAGCAAAACGAGAGTTGTAAGCACTAGGAAAAAGTATAGCAACCACCCATCAGGACCCGCTTGAAGACTATCAACCCATGCTTCTCCCCCTTTTGTCAGTAAGGACCAAAAAGGTTTGAAGACATAGGCTCTACTCGTTCCCATGAGGAGTAGGTGAAGCAGCAGGGTCGTTGAGGGAGTCCTGGATTAGGGGGTGTCCGGATAGCCGGACTACCATCATCAGCCGAACTATCATCGGCCGGACTATCATCATCGACCGGACTCCAAGACTATGAGGATACAAGATTGAAGACTTCGTCCCGTGTCCGGATGGGACTTTCCTTGGCGTGGAAGGCAAGCTTGGCGATACGGATACGTAGATCTCCTACCGTTGTAACCGACTCTATGTAACCCTAGCCCTCTCCGGTGTCTATATAAACCGGATGGCTCTAGTCCGTAGGACAACAACAACCATTACAATCATACCATAGGCTAGCTTCTAGGGTTTAGCCTCGTTGATCTCGTGGTAGATCCACTCTTGTAAACATCCAAAATATCAATATCAATCAAGCAGGACGTAGGGTTTTACCTCCATCAAGAGGGCCCGAACCTGGGTAAAACATCGTGTCCCTTGTCTCCTATTACCATCCGCCTAGACACACAGTTCGGGACCCCCTACCCGAGATCCGCCGGTTTTGACACCGACATTGGTGCTTTCATTGAGAGTTCCTCTGTGTCGTCACCGATAGGCTTGATGGCCTCTTCAATCGACAACGACGCAGTCCTGGGTGAGACTTTTCTTCCTGGACAGATCTTCGTATTCGGCGGCTTCGCACTGCGGGCCAACTCACTTGGCCATCTGGAGCAGATCGAAAGCTACGGCCCTGGCCGTCAGGTCAGGTTTGGAAGCCTAAACTTCACGGCCGATATCCGCGGGGACTTGATCTTCGATGGATCTGAGCCACAGCCGAGCGTGCCGTGCTGTCACGATGGGCACGACCTAACTCTGCCGCCGGACAGCACCTTGGAGGCCGCACACGAATCCGCTCCGACCCATAGTCCAGAGCCGATCGCTCAGATCGAGGACGGATGGCTGGACACCGCCCCGGGAGCTGCAACTTCTACGGCGATGGAGCCGAACACTTACCTTGTCCCGCATAAAGCTCATGACTCCGAGGTGCCGGACTCTCTGCCGGACTCCGAACCTCCTGCGCCCCTGCCAGTCGAATCCGACTGGGCGCCGATCATGGAATTCACCGCTGCGGACATCTTTCAGCACTCACCCTTCGGCGATATCTTAAATTCGCTGAAGCATCTCTCGCTATCCGGAGAGCCCTGGCCGAACTACGGCCAGGATGGTTGGGACGCGGACGACAAAGAAATTCAGAGCCCACCCACCACCCACTTCGTAGCCACCGTCGACGATCTAACCGACGTACTCGACTACGACTCCGAAGACATCGACGGTATGGACGAAGATGCCGGAGACTATCAAGAACCAGTGCCTACAGGACACTGGAAGACCACCTCGTCATACGACATATATATGGTGGACACCCCAAAAGATGGGGACGGCGAAGAAGCAACGGAGGCCGATTCCTTAAAGAAACAGCCCAAGCGCCGACATCAGCGGCGCCGCTCCAAATCCCGCCACAGCAAGAATAGAGATTCCGGCACAGGAGATAATAACACCCCAGAAAGTGCCGAAGACAACCCCCTCCAGCACGATCCAGCGCAGGAGGAGGCAGAAGCAAGCCCTCACGAGAGGGCGGCAGACGAAGAGGTCGAGGATGATAATTACTTACCTCCCTCCGGAGACGAGGCAAGCCTCGACGACGACGAATTCGTCGTGCCTGAGGATCCCGTCGAACAAGAGCGTTTCAGACGCAGGCTAATGGCCACGGCAAACAGCCTAAAGAAAAAGCAGCAATAGCTTCAAGCTGATCAAGACCTACTGGCCGACAGATGGACCGAGGTCCTCGCGGCCGAAGAGTATGAACTTGAACGCCCCTCCAAAAGTTACCCAAAATGCAAGTTGCTCCCCCGACTAGAGGAGGAAGCGTACAAACCTGCATCACCAGCGCACAATACGGCAGACCGACCACCTCGTGGCCACGACAGAGACGCGTGCAAGCCCTCCACCAAAACCGTACCCTGGCATCGCTCAAAAAGCATGAAGCCACGGGGGAACGCGCCGGACTTGCGGGATATATTGGAGGACAAGGCAAGACAATCCAGATCTATCTATGGATCACGTGGGCGCCCCAAGACCCACGACGAATACCGTCGTGCCGGATACAACTACTCCGGCCGGGCCGAACACAGCAGACAACGCTCTCTCGAGCTACGTCGCGATATTGCTCAATATAGAGGCGCCGCGCACCCACTATGCTTCACTGACGAAGTAATGGATCATCAAATCCCTGAAGGGTTTAAACCTGTTAATATCGAATCCTACGATGGCACAACAGACCCCACGGTTTGGATTGAGGATTATCTCCTCCATATACATATGGCCTGCGGCGACGATCTTCACGCCATCAAATATCTCCCGCTCAAGCTTAATGGACCAGCTCGGCATTGGCTTAACAGCCTGCCCGCAGAGTCAATTGGATGCTGGGAAGACCTGGAAGCCGCATTCCTCAACAACTTCCAGGGCACGTATGTGCGACCACCGGACGCAGATGACCTAAGCCACATAATCCAGCAGCCAGACGAATTGGCCAGGCAATTCTAGACACGGTTCTTAACAAAGAAAAATCAAATCGTCGACTGTCCGGATGTAAAGGCCCTCGCTGCCTTCAAACATAACATCCGCGATGAGTGGTTGGCCCGGCACCTAGGACAGGAAAAGCCGAAATCCATGGCAGCCCTCACATCACTCATGACCCGCTTCTGTGCAGGAGAGGATAGCTGGCTAGCTCGCAGCAACAACCTCAGCAAAAATGCTGGCAGTCCGGATACCAAGGACCGCAATGGCAGGTCGCGTCGAAACAAAAACAAACGCCGCATTAACAGCGACAGCAATGAGGATACGGCAGTCAACGCCGGATTCCGAGGCTCCAAGCCCGGTCAACGGAAGAAGCCATTCAAAAGAACCACTCCGGGCCCATCCAATTTGGACCGAATACTCGACCGCTCCTATCAAATACACGGAACCCCCGAAAAGCCAGCTAACCACACCAACAGAGATTGTTGGGTATTCAAGCAGGCAGGCAAATTAATCGCCGAAAACAATGACAAGGGGCTACACAGCGATGACGAGGAAGAGACCCGGCCGCCGAACAACAGAGGACAAAAGGGATTCCCCCCTCAAGTTCGGACGGTAAACATGATATACGCAATGCATATGCCCAAGAGGGAGCGGAAGCGTGCACTAAGGGACGTATACGCGATGGAGCCAGTCGCCCCAAAATTCAACCCATGGTCCTCTTGCCCAATCACTTTCGATCGAAGAGACCATCCGACCAGTATCCGCCATGGCGGATTCGCCGCATTGGTTTTAGACCCAAACCCAATCGTCGATGGATTTCACCTCACGAGAGTCCTGATGGACGGCGGCAGTAGCCTGAACCTGCTTTATCAGGATACAGTGCGCAAGATGGGCATAGACCCTTCAAGGATTAAACCTACAAAGACAACCTTCAAAGGCGTCATACCAGGTGTCGAGGCCAGTTGTACAGGCTCAGTTACACTGGAAGTGGTCTTCGGATCCCCGGATAATTTCCGAAGTGAGGAGTTAATCTTCGACATAGTCCCATTCCGCAGTGGCTATCACGCTCTGCTCGGACGAACCGCGTTCGCAAAATTCAACGCGGTGCCGCATTATGCATACCTTAAGCTCAAGATGCCAGGCCCTCGTGGAGTCATCACGGTCAATGGAAACACGGAATGCTCCTTCCAAATGGAGGAACATACAGCGGCTCTCGCGGCAGAAGTACAGAGCAGCCTTTTAAGGCAATTTTCGAGTCAGGCCGTTAAACGACCGGACACGGCCAAACGCGCCCGGAGTAACATCAACCAAGACCACCTGGCACGTTCCGAGCACGCGTAGCAATGCGGCCTCAACCCCAGCCCTCGCACAATTGTAAGACAAACTCTCCGCGTACATAATTACGCCCTGGAGATACCATGGGCATAGGGGGAGAGGCACAACCACAGCAGACCCAGAGTGCGGTTCGACCACACCAGGGGCTCCCAAGTGTGTCGCTCTTTTTATCTTTTATTTCTCTCTTTTTTATACAGAACTCTGTCCGGCGGCGAACCTGCCGAACTCATGATGCAACAGCCAGGGAGGGACAAAGGCTGTGACGAACACTTAGGTGGTCTCCATTACGAGCATTAAATTTGTTAAACACACCATTTCGCGGCCTACCCCTAGAGGGAGACGCCTTTAATTCGTCCAATCCCTTGCTTTCCGCACTATTTGTATCATTCCGCACTCATAGCATATCTTCTCGAATAAAATGCAGCACTTTTTGCCCATAATTGCATTACCTTATATATATATATATGTTCATTTACGACATGTTGCATCCGTACATTTTGGTACGGCCAAATACACCAGGGGCTTATGTTCCCCGCATTATGGTGTGATAAAGTCCGAACACTTTCACAAGTGCGGCACCCCGAACTTATAGTATTATATGAATCGGCTCCGAATCATGTCTTGGGTCAATAGTTGGGTTTGCCCGGCTCCCAAGTTTGGCACCTTACGTTCCGTTCTATCGGCTAAGGTAGAACTGGGAGAACCACTACGATTGCGCCACGGTTGAGCCGGGTTAACGCCTCAGTGGAGAAAGCTAAAACTGACTATCATGATAAGGCGAGAGACTGGTCGCTGTTCGAGAGGTCTTTTCGGGTCCTTAAAGACCTACGCCGCTTCGAGCGAAGTACCGGATAATGTCCGACGAAGGCGTGGATAGCGCCCCGAATTCGGTCTTCCGAATACTAGGGGCTTCGCCGAAATTTAAAATTATAGAATTCTATGGCTATGTGAGAGTGTTCAAGCACTATAAGTCCGGTTGCCTTGTTCGTTGTGTTGAGCGCCTCCCTAGATGGACCCAAAATGGGAACAAGAGTGCTCAAGTTTATCCCGAACACCCCAGCACTCGTGGCATGGGGACTGAAGCCGACGACTTGCCATCTCTCAGATTTAATAAACGGCCGCACAGAAGGTAATATTTTAAATTAACAAGCCTTGCTTAGCGCATATGAACAAAGTTTTCAGCGCACAGGATAACACATTGTGAATTTACTCAATAATTACATCCCTGGGGCACTCATCTGCAATCTTGTGGGCACCCTTCAGGACAGTCTTATAGTACATCTCGGGCGTACGATATTCCTTGCCTGCTGGTGGTGCGTCAGTGATTAGCTTCTCCGCATCCAGCTTGCCCCAATGCACCTTTGCGCGGGCAAGGGCCCGACGAGCACCTTCAATACAGGCGGACGTTTGATAACCTCCACCCAGGGGCACGCATCCACCAACCATCGCACGAGGCCGAAATAGCTCCCAGGCATGGCCTCTCCAGGCCACAGCCGGACTATGAGGCCCTTCATGGCCTGCTCGGCCACCTTGTGGAGCTCGACCAGCTGCTTCAGCTGGTCGCTAGGGGGCACCGGATGGCCGGCCTTAGCATACTGAGACCAGAAGACCTTATCCGTTGAGCTCCCCTCCTTGGCTCGGTAGAATGCGGCGGCATCAGACACGCTGCAAGGCAGATCTGCAAACGCCCCTGGAGAGCTCCGAATTCGGGTAAGTAACACGTAATTTACATTCACCTGCTTGCTTTGCATGAAAAATGCCTTAACCGCCGCTATCTTCCTCACCAACTCAATCTCCTGAAGGGACTTATGGGCATCGGCCTTGGCAGTTTTGGCACTTTCGAGAGCCGAGGCAAGCTCGGACTCTCGAGTCTTTGAGTCACGCTCCAAACTCTCATGCTTTTCCATGAGAGCCTAGAGCTCTTGCCGAACCACCGCCACCCGCGCCTCCTGCTTTTCTCGCTCTGCCCGTTCCGCAGCCGCATTGCGTTCGGCCGTGGACACGGCCTCCTTCAGGGTCGCCACCTCGTTCGTGGCCCCTGCAGTACCCATGTTATCCTTGTTATTTTTTGTTGCAACCTAAATCCTTTTCTGTAAGGTACAAGTTGAAAGTGGTGTTACTCACCTTCTTTGTCCTGGAGCTGCTTCTTGGCGCGGCCGAGCTCTTGCTCGGACCGCTCGAGCTCCTGCTTCAAAGCACCGACCTCCGTAGTCAGTGCGGCAGAGGTCAGCAGCGCAGCCTGCAACCCATATTGACATAATTTTTTAGCAACCCTACGTATATCTTCTTTTTTTTCAGATCCTCAGTCCGACTTTTCTTTCCGAACACCGAACCGAGCATCAGGGGCTACTGTCTATGCGGTATTACATTGCATATTTTTAACTTATTACCTCAAAGCCTGATAGAAGGCTACTGCAGGCTTCGGTCAGCCCGCTCTTGGCAAGCTGTACCTTCTGAATCAACGCACTCATAATAGTGCGGTGTTCTTCCTCGATGAAAGCGCTCTGCAGCGCCTCCAACAAATTGTCTAGCGCCTCCGGTTGGACGGAAGCTGTCGGCGTCATGGTCTTGCCCTTCGTGTGGAGGGGCCGCCGGCCGGACTCCGGAACCACTGCGGGTTCTGATGTGGAGTCCGGCGCAAAGTCCGGGAGGCCGCCTTGTGGCGCCTCCGGAGCCTCCCCCTGATGGGTCCCTTCTTGGGATCCCACCTCGGCGTCCTCGGTGTCGCGAGGGGTGGAGGCGGTCCGGATGGAGTCTACATCCGACGGAGCCAACGACCCGCTCGATGAAGCAGGGAGATCATCATTGGCCGGACTACAGGCAGCATGCGGCATCAGAATGACACTATGTGACGCAGAAAAAGAAATTATAAATCATTCAGGAATCCGGATACTTACGATCTCGCCGGAGGCCTGGCCCTTGAAGGCCATTCTTCCTCGCCAACATTGATGTTGGCGGAGCTGTCCGGGGGAATAGTCCTTCCCCTCTTGGACCCTTCGGCCTCCCCTGTCGGGGAAGCCTTCCTCTTCCTCTCTCCCTCCTCTGGGAGAGAGTCCTCTTTCTCCTCCTCATTTTCGGGGGAGCAGTCTGCCCCGGAGTCGTCGGACACCTGAAAATGGGAGCTCTTTCGAGCACCCGTGGCCTCCTTCTTGGCCTTCTTCTCCGGCACCACATGCGGTGCCTGAACCAGCAGCCTCGCTAGATAGGCGTCTACTAGGTTTTCTGGCATAGGAGCCGGCAGATAATCTGCTCCGCCTTCCTCATCTAGTCCTGTCAAAGGAAAAGGGGAAATTAAAACCCGCATAGAGTCAAACTATGAAAAGCAAGTGTCCCGTAAAGGGGTAGAATCACTTACCTCGTCGGCTTGGCGCTGCGAGCGAAATCCGCGATCTTCAGTCGCGGATGCGGGGGCTTCGGCGCCCTTAAACAGCACCCTCCAGGCGCCTTCGTACGTCGTGTCGAAGAGCCCGCTCAGCGCCTGGTGCTGTTCCGGATTGAACTCCCACAGATTGAATGCCCGCTCTTGGCATGGGAGAATTTGGCGGACGAGCATGACTTGGACCACGTTAACCAGCCTGAGCTTCTTCACCAGCTTCTGGATACAGGCTTGGAGTCCCGTCAGCTCCTCCGAACTACCCCACAGCAAGCCCTTCTCTTTCCAGGAGGTGAGCTGCGTGGGGATACCAGATCTAAACTCGGGGGCCGCCGCCCACGTAGGGTCGCGCGGCTCGGTGATATAGAACCACCCCGATTGCCACCCCTTGACGGATTCCATGAAGGCCCCTTCGAACCAAAGGACGTTGGGCATCTTGCCCAACATGGCGACTCTGCACTCCGCTTGAGTGCCCTTCACTACCTTCGGCTTGACATTGAAGGTCTTGAGCCACAAGCCGAAGCGGGGCTGGATGCAGAGGAAGGCCTCGCACACGACGATAAACGCCGAGATGTTGAGGATGAAGTTCGGCGCCAGATCATGGAAATCCAGGCCGTAGTAGAACATGAGCCCCCGGACAAAGGGGTGAAGTGGAAAGCCCAGTCCGCGGAGGAAGTGGGGAAGAAAAACGACCCTCTCATGGGGCCTGGGGGTGGGGATGAGCTGCCCCTCGTCGGGCAGCCGGTGCGCAATGTCGCCGGACAGGTAGCCGGCGCTGCGCAGTCTTTCGATGTGCTCCTCCATAACGGAGGAGGTCATCCACTTGCCTCCCGCTCCAGACATGACTGGGGAAGGTTGAGATGAGATGTGCGGGCTTGGGCGCTGGAGCTCGAGTGCGCGGAGATGGATGAGCAAAGGAGGAAGAAGGCGTAGGTGAAAAGGTGAATCATTATCCCTTATATGGGCGGGCGAAGTCTACGCGTCCCCCACCAGCCTGGTAAAACACGCTTATCCCCCAAGCGTCACCATCAATGGCGCGGTTGGGTTACCCACGTCCGTATTGATGAGAATCCCAGATTAAGGGGGAACACGATCTTTGCTTCGACAAGACGTGCCAAGGAAACCGCTTCGCTAAATGCGCTGAGGTGGTAGAGTAAAAACGATTCAAGTAATGGCTTGGTAGTGGCGTGACGTCATGCCGCAAAAAACGTCAGCAGATTGAACTTGTGTATATATTATTCTCTCTACGATGGAATGTGGAATTTATTTTGCAGAGCTGGACACTATCCTGGTGTTCACAATCTTCTATCATTCGGAGGAGGAACCCACCTTGCAATGCCAAGCAATATACGCGCCGGACTTATCGTCATTGAAGCCTGGTTCAGGGGCTACTGAGGGAGTCCTGGATTAGGGGGTGTCCGGATAGCCGGACTACCATCATCAGCCGAACTATCATCGGCCGGACTATCATCATCGACCGGACTCCAAGACTATGAAGATACAAGATTCAAGACTTCGTCCTGTGTCCGGATGGGACTTTCCTTGGCGTGGAAGGCAAGCTTCGCGATACGGACACGTAGATCTCCTACCGTTGTAACCGACTCTATGTAACCCTAGCCCTCTCCGGTGTCTATATAAACCGGATGGCTCTAGTCCGTAGGACAACAACAACCATTACAATCATACCATAGGCTAGCTTCTAGGGTTTAGCCTCCTTGATCTCGTGGTAGATCCACTCTTGTAAACATCCACAATATCAATATCAATCAAGAAGGACGTAGGGTTTTACCTCCATCAAGAGGGCCTGAACCTGGGTAAAACATCGTGTCCCTTGTCTCCTGTTACCATCCGCCTAGACACACAGTTCGGGACCCTCTACCCGAGATCTGCCGGTTTTGACACCGACAGTCGTCGTTGAGGTTTGGTGGTGCAGAAGAACTTGGTGCAGTGTTGATATGCGCTGATGTCGGCGGTGGTGAAGTAGCATCATCGGCTTCATCAATAACTCTGGCATTTACTGCTACTGCGGATGAAGAGTACTCTGAATCTTCAAGAGACGGGGTTCGACGTAAAATGGCATTCCTGGGAGGAGTGGAGTCAAACTTGAATCTCTCGGTGTAGCCATCGTCTTGAAGATCAGTGTCGGTGTCAAAACCGGTAGATCTCGGGTAGGGGGTCCCGAACTGTGCGTCTAGGCGGATGGTAACAGGAGACAAGGGACACAATGTTTTACCCAGGTTCGGGCCCTCTTGATGGAGGTAAAACCCTACGTCCTGCTTGATTGATATTGATATTGTGGATGTTTACAAGAGTGGATCTACCACGAGATCAAGGAGGCTAAACCCTAGAAGCTAGCCTATGGTATGATTGTAATGGTTGTTGATGTGTCCTACAAACTAGAGCCATCCGGTTTATATAGACACCGGAGAGGGCTAGGGTTACATAGAGTCGGTTACAATGGTAGGAGATATATGTATCCGTATCGCCAAGCTTGCCTTCCACGCCAAGGAAAGTCCCATCCGGACACGGGACAAAGTCTTCAATCTTGTATCTTCATAGTCTTGGAGTCCGGTCGATGATGATAGTCCGGCCGATGATAGTTCGGCCGATGATGGTAGTCCGACTATCCGGACACCCCCTAATCCGGGACTCCCTCAGTAGCCCCCGAACTAGGCTTCAATGACGATAAGTCCAGCATGTGTGTAGTCTTCGGCATTGCAAGGCAGGTTCTCCTTCAAGTTCTACGTACCTGCCGAACAGTGTCTGGCTTCCTCATCAATGTTGCGCGTCTTGGCTTCCACGCCCAATAATGGCCTTCTTCCACGTGTCGCACGAATGTGAAAAGCCAGGGTGTCTTTTATGTTTTACCCCCTAGTTGTGCGAATAATCTGCCTATAAGGGAGGCAAGAATCCAGATCCAAATCACCATCTTCCTCCCGCAAATACTCATCGGAGCGCTTTCGACCAAAAATCCATTCCATCATGGACCGTCAACGCGGCTCCTCTTCTCGCGCTCCCAGCCCTTTGCCAGGAGATTGGAGGAGATGCTCTGTTCCGCACAACGAGCTGGTGAAGCTCCAAGCGGGGGGATATCTCCCTCCGGCCTTTATGGTTCCGGTTCGAGCCGGGCTGGCCACCTACAAAGGTGGGAAGCAAGCGGAGGTTACCCCAAGTCCCAAAAAAGGGGAGCGGGTATGCTTCGTCCCCCATCTGATAAGGGGGCTTGGATTTCCTGTACATCCATTCCTCCGCGGGCTCCTGGAGTTCTACGAACTCCGGCTTCATCACCTCACGCCCGCCTCAATCATGCATATTGTGGGTTACGTAGCTCTTTGCGAGCTATTCGTGGGCGTCGAGCCCCATTTCACGCTATGGAAGAGGTTGTTCTGCCTTGTACCCCGCTCTCACGAGGGGTCCATATATCAAGTGGGTGGCGCTGAAATATGGCGCATTGCCGGGACCGGATATCCATCCGGAACCCCTAAGAAGGCGTCCGAAGACTGGCCTTCGGAATGGTTTTATATAGAAGACGCTCCGCTGCCGGACTCTGTTCGGATCGGCCTCCCGGAGTTCAGCAATGCTCCTCTGAAGAAACGCCTTAGTTGGCGTCCGCGGAGCCCCCAACTGGAGGAAGACAAGAGCGTCCATTATTTGATGGGCCGAATAAGGTTACTGGCCCATTCTGGGTTGACCATGATTGGAGTCATGGCAACATGCATTATGCGGGGGGTGCAGCCACTACAATACAGGGGCCACCCCATGTGGGATTTCAACGGGGAGGACGATGCCACCCGTCATGGCCGCAAAGGGCCGGATTCGGTCGAAGACCTGGTGACGATCCTGTCCGGCCTGTATAAGGGGGAGAAGGAGGATTTCCTTCGGACGAACCCGTTAAATGGGCTCTCCATGAATAATCCCCGGCCTTGGGTAAGCGAACACTCTTCGTGCCCGACCCATGCTTTTTGAAACTTAAGTTTCTCATATTGTGTTCTTCTTTCGACGCAAGAGCTGCGCCGGATCGTGGAGGACATGCTAAGTCCAGCTCCACAACCCGAGGATCCAGAGAGATCCCGGGATCGGGCCTCCGAAGAGGATCCGGACATAGAGGTGGAGCTAATCGACGGGGTGTTCCACCAGCTTAGCATGGACAATGCTTTAGTCGCCATCATGGCCGACTATCCCGGACTATATCCGGCTTCCCAGGTGATTGCGACCGAAGTCCTGACACCGTCATTCCTTCCTTGCTTATTTCTGACCACCGTATATGATGGCGCTGTGCAGGAGGCGCCCCTAGGGCGAGAAGCCGAGCCCGCGGTGGCTGACCAACAAAGGCCAGTCCAGACCAGTAGGCGGAAGAGGAGCGTGGCGCGGACTGAAACGTCGCCGCAAAGGTGTAGCTCACAATTCATTATTTAGAGCAACGTTCCTAGGAAGCGTTTGAGTGCTCATGACATTTGTAGGGAAAAAAGAGCCCACCAGACTGCGGGCGTGGAGGTTGCCAATCCAACCTCTACCAGCCAGGCTCCAGCACCTGGTCTGGAGGGGAAGGTGAGCGCAAGGCGCGAGCCGGACGTTCCTCCGACGGAGGACGCCGACAGACTGTCCGCCACCAAGTCTGAGGTGGAGAGTGCCATGAATCACAGGCGCCGCCGGACAGTATTTCGTGACGCGTGCTTCTCCCCCGAGGCGTTGAATGCCTTTAACGTGGGGGATGCGCACCTTCGTGCTGCTCAAGATGGTTTTACCAGAGCCACAGAGCAGTATGTAAAATACATACGGGTAAGAGAATTTAATAGTTATATATGCCAGTAGCCCCCGAGACTTAAAGTAGTTATATTAACTGATTTAAGGATCACATGAAACGTAGGATCTTACCGAGAAGAATACCCAACTGTCTCAGGAGCTGCAAGAGTGCAAGGCCCAACTTGAGGCCACACTCTCTGGCGCAGGAGGAAACACAGGGACCTCTCCTGGTAACGCATTATTTTAGAAAGATAAGTAGCGTTTGGCCTTTGCGCAAGTCTAAAAAATGACATTGCAGGTGCTGCCGGACAAGATCCGGACAGGCAAGAACTTCTGCGCTAACTAAAGGCTGGCGAGAGGGTGCTGCATAAGGTGCAGCATGAAAGGAACAAGCTCCAGGATGCCCATGCCCAGCTTGGAGAAGAGCTGAAAGGCATTCGGGCCGAGCTGTCGGGCACCGTTAAGGAGAATCAGCCGCTTCGTCACGACATCTATAGTAAGTGCTTGAGCGAACTCCTTTGAAAAGAAGAGTTCGGCGAGGAAGTCAATTTGACAGAATATGTCTGCAGGTATGCTCACAGGTCGCCCTGCGGAGGAGATGCCTGTATCAACGGGTGATCAACTTCCCGAATTGTTGCAACTGATCGAACGAGTTCGGCAGGCAATGAGCGGCGTCATCCAGGCTTTACGGCCAGCCTTCTCCTTACCCGAGGGTCTTGGGGAGCTTGCGGAGAAGCTTCAGGGAGTGCGGCAGCGCTTCCATTTATGGAAGATTTCGGCCTGCCGCCAAGGTGCCAGGGAGGCCTGGGCCATGGTAAAGACGCGGTACAAGAAGGCGGATCCCAACCACGTGGCCGAAGTCGGACCTGTGGGGCCCGATGGGAAGGAGATCCCTGTGAGTTTAGTATACGGCCAAGTAGAGTTGGCCGCTAAATTTTCCCAACAGGACTGTGAATTAGACAACCTGTTAGACGGGATTGAGGAAGAATACAATCAGTCGATTTGACAATGTATTATAAAATGACATGTAAAATGCCTTCTAGCCGGATTGTAGATCGTTTGTCTTTGCTGACCTTTTCGCTTCGACCTCGGGACCCTAGAGTCTGGAGTGTGTCCGAATACCTTCTCGGTTATGAAACAACCGGGATATGCATGGAGACCAGGCGTAGGGGTCATTAGTGCTTTACCAGACAAGTGCCCAACTAGTTATGTTATATTACATGGGTAGTAAGAAACATCTTCCAGGGAGAATAGTTTCGTTAAGGGTTCCTTTCCTCTGGGGGTGGCATGCCCTAAAGTGCATGTCCGGACTGCGAAAAGAGCAGAAAAACATCTGGGGGCAGATAAATAAGTGGATAAAAATCATCTTTTAAGTCACTGACCGAATATTCCCTTAAGAACGCTAGCTTTCGGCTTCACCCAGTCTGAGGTACACATCCGGCTGACCCGACAGTAACAATCGCAGAGGTGCTCCCTTTACCTCCTAGCCAAACAATCGGGAATGTAGGGGTAAGCACAGGAGCCAGGTAACCCAGCTTGGCCAAAACTTAAGTCATATCGATGCATATAATGGTGAATAAAAGGTACATGTGGAGGCTTGACACATGTGCTGGGCATGAAGCCCTTATAATTAAGCTTCTGGTAAAGAAGCCCCTAGGTATAATGAGTGCGGATAGCACATCAATTTCGCGCGATCGATGCGCAAGTAGGCCTTTTAAGGCTTTGATGAATAGGGTTGAGAAGAAAAAGATAAACAAAAGGCAGCTGAAGTAAAAAAAATTGGACGGGGGGAAAGGGACGAACTCTTAGTCCGGCGCTAGGCATAGAATCTTCGGAGGCGGGCTGCGTTCCATGGGTTCGGCTCGAGTCGGTTATCCGACGCATTTCGTAGACGGTACGCTCCGCCGGTCAAGACTTTATCGATGATGAAGGGGCCTTCCCATTTGGGCTTGAGCTTGTCCTTTTTCTTGTCCGGCAGGCGTAGAGCTAGTTTGCCAACGTTGTAAGTCTTGGCCCGTACTTCTCTGCTTTGGTATCTTTGAGCCTGCTGCTGATAGAATGCGGAACGAGCCTTGGCGACGTCGCGTTCTTCCTCCAATGCGTCCAAGCTGTCCTGCCGATCCAACTCGGCTTCTCTTTCTTCGTACATGCGCACTCGAGGTGAGTCATGAATGATGTCGCAGGGCAAAACTGCCTCTGCGCCATATACCATAAAAAATGGTGTGAATCCGGTAGTACGGTTAGGCGTTGTCCGCAGCCCCCAGAGTACGGAGTCGAGCTCCTCTACCCAGTGCGTGTTAGATTTCGTAAGGGACCGCACTAGTCTGGGTTTGATGCCGCTCATTATTAGACCATTTGCTCATTCCACTTGACCGTTGGTTTGAGGATGATAGACTGAAGCGTAATCGAGCTTGATGCCCATATTTTTGCACCATGATTTAACCTCATCGGTCGTGAAGTTCGTGCCATTATCGGTGATGATGTTGTGGGGGACACCATAACGGTGTACTACCCCGGATATAAAGTCTATCACTGGTCTGGACTCTGCCGTTTTAACTGGCTTGGCCTCTATCCATTTGGTGAATTTATCCACCATGACCAATAGGTACCTTTGCTTGTGGGTTCCCCCTTTAAGTGGTCCAACCATGTCAAGCCCCCAGAACGCGAACGGCCAGGTAATGGGTATAGTTTTGAGGGCGGTGGGTGGCATGTGGCTCTGATTAGCAAAGAGCTGACAACCGACGCATCTTTGGACTAAGTCCTGAGCATCTGCCCGGGCCGTCGGCCAATAAAATCCTGTACGAAATGCCTTTCCTACAAGGGCCCGGGCTGCGGCGTGGTGTCCGCCTAGTCCGGCGTGAATTTCAGCCAGAAGGTCTCGCCCTTCCTCTTCGGAGATACACCTTTGAAGGACTCCGGTTGTGCTTTTCTTATAGAGTTCTCCCTCATGGACCTTGTAGGCTTTAGATCGCCGGACTACGTAGCGGGCCTCATTATGGTCTTCGGGGAGTTCCCGCCTAAGCAAGTAGGCTAGGAACGGCTCTGTCCATGGGGTGATTACTGCCATTATGTCGTGAGCTGAGGGTGTTGTTTCGTCGGCTGGATCGCCAGTTATGTCAGATTGCTCTACGGCCGCCTCCGGTTTGTTATTTCCGGACTCCTCTTCCCATAGTACGGATGGCTTGAACAGCCGTTCCAGGAAGATATTTGGAGGAACAGCGTCAAGTTTTGCGCCGATGCGTGCCAATACGTCGGCCACTTGGTTATTTTCTCTGGCTATGTGGTGGAATTCAAGTCCTTCGAACCGAGCTGACATTTTAAGGACAGCGTTGCGATAGGCTGCCATTTTTGGATCCTTGGCGTCAAAGTCTCCATTTACTTGGGATATTGCGAGGTTTGAGTCCCCGCGCACCTCTAGGCGTTGGATGCCCATGGAGATTGCCATCCGGAGGCCATGTAAGAGGGCCTCGTATTCGGCTGCGTTGTTGGAGTCCGTGTACATTATCTGAAGTACGTATTGGACTCTGTCCCCGGTTGGGGACGTTAGTATGATGCCAGCCCCCAATCCGGCCAACATTTTGGAGTCGTCGAAATGCATAATCCAATTGGAGTATGCGCCGTACTTTTTAGGGAGTTCGGCTTCAGTCCACTCAGCGACAAAGTCAGCCAAAACTTGCGACTTTATAGCTCGCCGGGGTTTGTAAGTTATGTCGAATGGTAAGAGCTCAATGGCCCATTTTGCAATCCTGCCCGTTGCGTCGCGGTTATTTATAATGTCATTTAGGGGTACTTCGGAGGCCACTGTTATCGAACACTCTTGAAAGTAGTGTCGGAGCTTCCGGGATGCCATGAACACCGCATACGCTATCTTTTGATAGTGTGGGTAACGGGAGTTGCAGGGGGTTAAAACAGTGGATACGTAGTACACTGGTTTTTGAAGAGGGAATTTATGCCCTTCTGTCTCTCGTTCTACGACGAGCACCGCGCTTACTACTTGATGTGTTGCCGCGATGTATAACAACATAGGTTCGCCCAGGTTGGGCGCAGCCAGGACCGGATTCATTGCCAATATGGCCTTTATTTCTTCGAGTCCGACCGTGGCAGCATCCGTCCACTCGAAGTGTTCGGTGTGCCTGAGGAGGCGATAGAGGGGCAATGCCTTTTCTCCTAGGCGGGAGATAAAGCGGCTGAGAGCCGCCACGCATCCAGTCAATTTCTGGATCTATTTGAGGTTTTTTGGAATATCCAGCTGTGATAGGGCTCGGATTTTGGCCGGATTTGCTTCAATTCCTCTACTGGATACAATGAAGCCCAAGAGCTTTCTGGCTGGTACGCCAAAAACGCATTTTTCCGGGTTCAGCTTGATGTCATATGCTCGGAGGTTGTCGAATGTGACCCTCAAGTCGTCTACTAGAGTTTCGACGTGTTTGGTTTTGACGACTACGTCGTCTACGTATGCCTCTACTGTTTTGTCGATCTGGGTAGCCAGACATGTCTGAATCATGCGCTGATATGTTGCGCCAGCGTTTTTAAGTCCGAAGGGCATCGTGTTGAAGCAGAATGGTCCATATGGAGTAATGAACGCCGTTGCGGCTTGATCCGCTTCTGCCATCTTGATTTGATGATAGCCGGAGTATGCGTCCAGGAAGCACAATGAATCGTGCCCTGCAGTGGCATCGATGATTTGGTCGATGCGGGGGAGGGGGAAGGGATCCTTTGGGCAGGCTTTATTTAGGTCTTTGAAATCGACGCATAGGCGCCAGGATCTGTCCTTCTTTGGTACCATTACCAGGTTTGCTAGCCAATCCGGATGTTTGATGTCTCTGATGAATCCGGCTTCCAATAGTTTGGCTAGTTCTTCTCCCATTGCCTGTCTTTTGGGTTCGGAAAATCGTCGAAGAGCCTGTTTGACTGGCTTGAACCCTTTTAGAATGTTTAGGCTATGCTCTGCCAGCCTGCAAGGGATTCCTGGCATATCTGAAGGATGCCAGGCGAAAATGTCCCAATTTTCCCGAAGGAATTCTCGCAGCGCGGCGTCTACATCAGGGTTCAACTGTGCCCCGATGGAGGCCGTCTTTGTCGGGTCCGTTGGGTGGACCTGGAATTTTATAATTTCGTCCGCTGGTTTAAAGGAGGTGGACTTGGATCTCTTATCGAGTATCACGTCGTCTCTGTGCACCATAGCGCGCAGCACGGTGAGTTCCTCTGCCGCTAGGGCTTCGGATAGTGCCTCCAGGGCTAATGCGGCTGTTTTGTTTTCGGCGCGGAGTGCTATGTCCGGATCACCAGAGAGAGTGATTATCCCGCCGGGCCCAGGCATTTTGAGCTTCATGTACCCGTAATGGGGTACGGCTTGGAAAATTGTGAACGCCTCTCGTCCTAATATAGCGTGGTATCCGCTGCTGAGCGGGGCCACTTGGAACGTGATTTCTTCGGACCTGTAATTGTCCGGTGAGCCGAACACCACATCGAGTGTGATTTTTCCGGTGCAGCGTGCTTCCCGGCTAGGGATTATTCCTCTGAAGGTTGTGCTGCTTCGCTCAATGCGGCTCCAGTCTATTTCCATTTTTTGAAGAGTTTCCTCGTAAATGAGGTTCAATCCGCTGCCACCATCCATGAGTACCTTGGTAAGTCGAAAGCCGTCCACTATTGGACTGAGGACCAATGCGGCTGGTGCTCGGGCTGTTCGGAATTTAGGTTCGTCGCTGGCGTTGAAGGTGATGGCCGCGTCGCTCCAAGGATTTGTTGTTGCTACTTGGTAGACTTCGGCAAGGCTGTGGATTGTTCATTTCCGCATATTGATTGATGCGAAAGTCTCGAAGACTATTGATACCGTACTGGTATTGTTGGTGTGGTTTCGCGGGGCTAGAAGCTCCTTGCCACTTTTGGCCACCTGCCGTAATATCCAACATGCACGAAGGCTATGTGTTGGGGTGGCGCCCTTGGTACTGTGAATTGAACAGGGTTTGCTGAGCCATCCCTCCAGTACGGTTCCGTTCCCTTTAAGGGGCTTCTGTTTTTTGGTTCTTGTACCTGGTGCCTGAGTGTAATGCACCCTTTTGTTGCGGACTGGGGCTATGTTCGGGGCCGGATTATCCCAAAACCTATCTTCGGTTTTCCGGAAACTTTCTATGGCACAGTACTTTCGCACTATGGATGCCAAGTCGGCGAAACGTGTGATTTCACGATGGCTGACGGTGTTCAAGATTCCCCTGTTCATGCAATTGTTGCAAAAGATCGAGATTGCGTTTTCCTCTCGGCAGTCCTTTATCCGGTCCATGACCAGGAGGAATCTGGCCCAGTAATGATGTACTGTTTTGGCTGGCTCTTGCCGGATTAGAGATAGATCGCATATATCTGGATGGGCGGGCCTAATTGAGTCCGGGGCCCTGCCCATCTCGAGGCTCAAGGGCCGAGAAGTTTCCGAATTTGGAAGCTTGGAAAGTGGAACATTGTCCAATGAGTCCGGTCCGATGCCTGACTTTATGTTCAGTGCTTGATCGGAATCCGCTCCTCCACGGGAATCCGGCATGGAGGGTTCGATAGCCCGGACACGACTAGTTTTCAATATGGGAGAAGGATCGTCGCGATGTTCCTCTACCACCGTGACGTGGTGGGTAACCTAGGGAGAGTTAATCTCTCTCAGATCGGTTTTAAGCCCGATCCGATTGTAGTCTGTAGTGACTCCCAGGGCGGCGATCCGATCCAAGAGTTCGTTTACAGACGAGAGCTCTGCTGGATCTAACTGCTCGGCGAATTCCGAGTTGACATGAAGATTGCTCTCGATGACATGGGAGGTCATCGTTGAAGCGGTGGCCGGACAGGCGGTCATAAGAAAACCTCCTAGCCGGATAGTTTGGCTGGCGGCCAAGGCTCCATCGGCGAAGATGCCGTCCTTGAAGACGGGAAGAGGCATCCTTCCTATCGGTGACGGCACAGAGGAACTCTCAATGAAAGCACCAATGTCGGTGTCAAAACCGGCGGATCTCGGGTAGGGGGTCCCGAACTGTGCGTCTAGGCGGATGGTAACAGGAGACAAGGGACACGATGTTTTACCCAGGTTCGGGCCCTCTTTATGGAGGTAAAACCCTACGTCCTGCTTGATTGATATTGATATTGTGGATGTTTACAAGAGTGGATCTACCACGAGATCAAGGAGGCTAAACCCTAGAAGCTAGCCTATGGTATGATTGTAATGGTTGTTGATGTGTCCTACAGACTAGAGCCATCCGGTTTATATAGACACCGGAGAGGGCTAGGGTTACATAGAGTTGGTTACAATGGTAGGAGATGTATGTATCCGTATCGCCAAGCATGCCTTCCACGCCAAGGAAAGTCCTATCTGGACACGGGACGAAGTCTTCAATCTTGTATCTTCATAGTCTTGGAGTCCGGTCGATGATGATAGTCCGGCCGATCATAGTTCGGCCGATGATGGTAGTCCGGCTATCCGAACACCCCCTAATCCGGGACTCCCTCAATCAGCTTCAGCACTGAGCAGTGTCAAACCCTTCCAAGTCCTCCGACAGGTTTCATGAGCGACAAAGGCGTTCTTGGTGGCAAGATTGCGAATGCTATTGATATCCACCAAGAGGCTTTGCATTTGTTGCTTCTGCCAGTAATGATGCTTATCTTGTTTCTGATGCAAAGCCACAAGAAGCTCGCGGTCATTGAGCACACGGGATTGTTTGCGAGTTCTTGGAGCAATGGTGCTTTCTGTGGCTTCAGTACGTGCACGGCGAGTGTTGCCGGCCAGTGGATAAACACGAGAAGCAACCTGAACACCTTCAACATGCTGGGAAAAGCTCTGACGATCTATATTGTGAAGATATAGGGCTTCCTTGGCGGGCTCTAGGTAAATGGCTTCAATGGACATATCAACCTCTGGTAAAAATATGAGATGGTTACGAGCAGAGGGTTGATAGTCAATGGCAGAGTGGAGCTTGATCAGACGCATGATCCAAGGAGCTTAGAACTTCAGACTAAAAATGTCAGACCTAGATGCAGCAAACTGGTGAACGAAGAAATCTTGAGTATTGAAGCTTTTGCCATTGAGTATGTAGAAGACCAATGTCTTCATTGCACCTTCAAGCTTTGTTGAGGAGGAATGCCCCTTGATCGGCCATAGAGTTCGCCGATTGATATGATAGATAGTGCAGGGCAGATACTCTAGGTCTTCAACAAGTAATTCCTTGGGATACTCGGCATCCGGGGGCAGTGGCTTCATCATACTAAGCATCTGGCTCATGTTGGGCTCAGGCTTCTGAAAGATGCTCTCCAATGCATCGCGGTGAAGCTGACAACCAGGTTCATATATTTCGCCTGGAGTGGAGAGGCCGGTAAGCTCAATGAGATCAAAGGCTTTGGCTTCATGATGAACGTTGCTCGTCATCCATTCAAGGACCCATGTCGTTGTATCCCTGTTGTAGCTGCGAATATGGATGGTTGAATTGAATTGCAGGAGAAGCTCTTCATTCCAATGTTCCTTGTCAGTGACAAACTCCAGAAGACCAGCATCACGAAAGCAGTCTAGGGCTTCTTCAAGGCAGGGCAGACCAGCAATGGCTTCAGTGTCCAGACGCATATGAGGAAATATGCGCTCCTGATTGTATAGAATGCAGGAGTAGTAGCTGCGTTGCTGGTAGCTCCAGAACCAATTTGATGAGATTCTTGGCTTGGAATATGGGTTCTTGCCAGAATCGAAGAAGGTGTTGTGTGCAATGAAGCCATTGACATTGAATGAGCCTGGTGCCGATGCAGTACCTAGGAACCTTGGCAGTCTTGGTTTTGGCTTCTGAACCTGAGGCCTGTGCTCCACATGATAGTCAAACTGAGGTCCAGGAGCAGGCGGAGGAATCAGAATTGGCCATCTGACAGGCACAAGCTCGCCTTGGTAGAATGCATGCTCAATTGTGTGGGGGCTTGGAGGCGGAACAGGAGCAGTGGGATTTGCAGAGGCTTCAGGCTGCACATTCGTTGCAGGTGCAGCATTGGCTTCATTCACATTGTTAACTTGAGGTGCCACATTGTCTTCAGTCATGACAATGTCATTGGCTTCAGTGACAATGTTGGTGGCCGCCTCAGTATTCTCAACCTCCACCTGAGGAGCTGGAGGGTCGGGCACAGATACGTTCTCCTCAAGAACAACTTCTTGGGTGGTAGGGGGAGTAACAACAAGCTCTTCTTGTCTTTCTTTGGCTGATGCAGCCGAAATCTCTTCAGAAGCATTAGCTTCGGACACAGGAACCGTCACAGAAGGATTGTCTTCAGGAAACACTTGACGTGCCACTGAGCTGGATTGGTGTGAATCCTCTTTTATGATGGTTGTCATGGAGACCGATGGCCTCTGGCCTTTGCGAAACCGTTGATACACAGGCGATGCTTTCGGGGATGGTGTGGTCTCCATGTAATTGTCGTCATTGACAATTGGACTAGGACCGTGCGTTGGTGAAGGACGGGGTGTACTTGGTGAGTCTTGAACTGGGGTTGCTGGTTGGGGGAGATCAGCCCATGAGGCATCTTGTGAGATTGGCGTCAGAGGATGACCAATACTGATGGTTTCGCTCTTCGTGTGAACACGCGATGATACTATGTGGCGCTAGATCTGAGGAAGGAATTCATCATCTTCTACATTGTCTTGGGGACCAATGTCTTAAGTCATGATGGGGTCAACGACTGGAACCTCTTGAGCTTTAGGAGCCTCTGTGGAAGCAGGCTCACGAACAATCAATCGACGCTCTTGATTTGCATATGGAGGGGGAGCAAAAGCAATGGGTTCAACAACAAGGGGCTCTTTGGGAGCATCCCGATCTCTTTTCTTGGTCTTCCTCTTCTTGAGGGGTGGCGCATCATCTGTGGTGTTCTTGGTTTTGCGCTTTCTGGCTTCGGCTTCAGCTGCCTTGGTTTTCTGCTATTCTGAAGCCACTGTGGAGACCTTAGGCTTCGAGCCTATCATGTTGGCTGGGAAGACAATGTGAGGTTCTTCCCGCTATGGAGCTACAGTCTGGGCCACAGTGTGCTTCTTCTTGTGCTTGGCAGCCATCTTGGGGTCAATACTAGGGCGCCCAAGAGCCTTGCGCTTTTCAGCTTCGTTGTAAGCCTGAACACACTTAGCAGCAAGAGTTTTCATGCGCTCTCTTAAGCCTTTGGCTTCCTCATGTTTCTTGTGAAACGCCTCCTTGAGGTCATTGAGCATCACCTTGAATTTTTGGACATCAGCCACACTCAGCTTGGCCACATGCTTCTTGAACTGTTCCTTCTCAAAATCAATCTTGTGCTTCAGTTCAACAATTCGCTGAGCCAGAGCCAGCTCAGGAGCAATGGCGCCTTGAAAGGAGACGCTGATGCCAATGGGGAGTTGAAGATCATCAAAGCTGAGGTCTTGATTGTCGAACCATTCATCAATGAAATTGTGCAAGATGTTCACATCGAAGAGGGGCAGATCATTGAAGATCTCCACCTCTTGCTTGCTCTTGATCAGCTGCTCAAGGGCATCATTGCCAAATTCTTCATCTGAAGACAAATCAATGGCTTCTGATTCGTTCCTCAGAACGGCAGCAAGTGTCAGTGCTTGACTCAGTCGCTGAACAGGTTTCTTCTGTGGCTTCTCACGCTTCTTGGAGATGCGAGAGAGATCTTCAGAGGTGTTACTGGGAGCAGGAGGGGCAGTTGCCAGTGGCTTCACTCGTGAAGCTTTTGGAGCAGCAGATGACTTTGAAGCTTTAGTCTTCTTTTGCTTCTGCGGCTTTGGAGTAGGAGCTAGAGCTTCATCAGTGTCAGCACCATCATCAGAATGATCTACTTTGGCACCTTGGACAGTAATGTGGGTGATGAGGCCATCAAGGTTGTAGAAGGGACCGATCCTGTTCTGATTGGCTTCGCGGGTGCCATCGTCCCGAGGTGAGGAAGGACTAGGGTTGAAGTCGAGCCCTAGAGCCTTCTTGTTCTTCGCAGCTGAGTCTTTGGCGAACTTGTAGTTGCGCTTGAACGGATGGTCTTCACGGCACCACAGCAGAGAAGAAGGATCAGTGTTCTCTGGCTGCGGTCCACGAATCATGCACGGATAGAATTCTCATTGGATGGCTTCAGGAAGGGACTGGGGTTGAAGATTTTTGTACACAATATCTCCCCAGGGTCCCTTGATGGCATTTTTCTCTGCATATTCTTCAGTGACGAAGCGGTATTTGAACCATTCTTCTGCCCAATATCTTCGAATCCACTGGATTCGATTCTTGCGGCCGGTATAGGTTTCCTCAGGGTCTATTTTGTACAGCTCGTGCAAATTTGGAGGCAAATCCTTGGAAGTGTTACCACGGTGCTGTCTACCTCCCTTTCGTGCTGACTTCTGAGTTGCCATGAAGTTTAAACTGAAGGGCTTAAGTACGTGCAATGGCTTCAAACGGCTGGTCAGACAAGAACTGGCTTCAGGTGAATTGATGTGACTCTGCAAGAATTCTGCAAATGAATGCAGACTATGAGAACCAAGGGATTCTCCCACGGACATGTACCTGTGACAGCATTAGAGGTGCGAGGGAAGGGGAAGAGGTCATATGCATTCTCAGAAGATTTTAAAGATAAATCAGTTTGAAGACATTGACCTCATAACGCAAAGATATTCACTTATTTGATGAGAGTTGGTTCCAGAGTTGTACAAATCCAAGAATAAGTACAAGTGAGGAATCTAACTTGTAAAGAAGCATAAGTGAATAGACTAGGAAGAACATGAGATGCAGAATGAGATAGATTCAAGTTTGGAGATCTAGAAACCACTTTTGGTAAAGACGGATGAATCTATCAGATCAAAAAGACGGTAAAAGTAAACTTTAATTACCACACGAAGAACTGCTAGACGGGGCGAAGGTGGAGGCCGAGAAGTTCAATCTCCCATGCCCTAACTTGGTGACGGAAGACACCTACGGTGACGGCAAAGAGGACGAGGTCCGCGGCCGGCGTGAGGATGGCGTCGAGGAAGTCGCGGCAACTAAGCGCTTCGTCATCGGCGTCGTCGAGAGCTAGCGGAGGCGCTAGGGTTTGCGACAGGTGGCGAGGAGGAAGAAGAATTTTTGACCGAGACGTGACGGTATTTATAAGGACAGAGACGGCACAGTGCAATTACGCAGGTGCCCCTGGCGGTTCACATTTGACAGACACGTGGCATGCATGCAACACCTTGGGAGTTGTTCCATGTTCCCACGCACGACTGGATTGTCAGGGTGGTCGTTCCGAATTCTCTGGGTTTCAGGCAAATAGGATAAAGCATTAAAAACATATATAAATGTTTGTCAGATTGACTTCAGCTGACAAGGTCTTAGTGAAGACAATCGACAGTTTTCAATAGAATGCATATGACTTGGTCAGATAGAGTTGAGGTAGAAGCATAGATAGGTTAGGGTCCTATCACATTCACTTAGTTCAAAAGATTTAACACGAAGCCATAGCTATAAGTGAATGATGTAGAGGACAGAACACAGATAGATATGTATAGTACTAGTCCAATTCAACCCATTGAAGATAAACTTGAATATAAGCCAAGGATGAATATGAATCCAATATGAAAACTATGCAAACATAACGCCAAGATAAACACTTCAAACAAAAATTTGGTGGTGGCGTTACCCACCGTATAGGAAGTATTAGACCCAGACACGGCGCACAATTATCGTGGCGCTCCGAAGTCAAATTCTGCATTAATGTATTCACACTTAGAGTGTATGTCTTCATTGATTGAAGATATACATTACTTCGTGTGTTGCACATCTAAGTCATCAAAATGCATAAGTGTTAGGATGTGTGTCCATTCACAGGACATTTGAGGATTCCAAGATATTTAGCTCACACCGCAACTTGCAAAACCTTTTCTCATCCAAGGGCTTTGTGAAGATATCAGCCAACTGTTCTTCTGTCTTGACGTGAATGATATCAATATCTTCCTTCATAACATGATCTCTGAGAAAGTGATGACGAATTTCAATGTGCTTTGTCTTCGAGTGCTGAACTGGGTTGTTTGCAATCTTGATAGCACTCTCATTATCGCAGAAAAGAAGCACATTCTTCAGATGGATTCCATAGTCCTTGAGAGTTTGTTTCATCCAGAGAAGTTGAGTACAGCAAGATCCAGCAGCAATGTATTCAGATTCAGCAGTAGAGAGAGACACAGTTCTGCTTCTTTGAATACCAACAGACAAGAGATCGTCCCAGAAAGTGACATGTTCCTGATGTAGACTTGCGATCAACCTTGTCACCAGCATAATCAGCATCTGAGAATCCAACTAGATCAAACTCTGAGCCCTTTGGATACCATAATCCTAGTGTTGGGGTGTAAGCCAAATATCGAAGAATTCGCTTCACAGCTAAGTGATGCGATTCCTTTGGTGCCGCTTGGAATCGGGCACACATGCAAACACTAAGCATTATATCTGGCCTAGATGCACATAAGTAAAGCAAAGAACCAATCATGCAGCGATATACCTTTTGATCGAACTCTTTACCATTGTCGTCGGGACCCAGATGACTTTTGGTTGGCATTGGCGTCGTGTATCCTTTGCAATCTTGCATTCCAAACCTCTTCAGGAAATCTTTGAGATATTTTTCTTGTGATATGAAGATGTCGTTGCGTTGCTGACGAATTTGAAGACCCAGAAAGAACTTCACCTCGCCCATCATGGACATTTGATATTGCTCTTGCATCATGTGACCAAATTCATCACTGTATTTCTTGTTGGTGCATCCGAAGATAATGTCATCCACATAGATTTGGCACACAAATAGTTCACCATCATATGTCTTCGTGAAGAGTGTAGGATCTAGTGAACCAGGTTTGAAGCCTTTGCTCTTCAGGAAGTCTTTAAGCGTGTCATACCAAGCTCGAGGGGCTTGTTTGAGGCCATATAGTGCCTTGTTGAGCTTGTATACCATATCAGGATGTTTTGGATCTTCAAAGCCTAGAGGTTGTGCGACATATACTTCTTCTTCTATCTTTCCATTGAGACAAGCACTTTTCACATCCATTTGATACAGAAGAATGTTGTGATGATTTGCATAGGCTAGCAGTATGCGAATGGCTTCAAGTCTTGCCACCGGAGCAAATGTTTCATCAAAGTCAATTCCTTCCACTTGAGTGTAACCTTGCGCAACAAGACGAGCCTTGTTTCTGACCACTTGACCATGCTCATCTTGCTTGTTGTGATATATCCATTTGGTGCCAATGATATTGTGCTTCCGAGGATCAGGACGCTTGACCAATTCCCACACATTATTCAGCTTGAACTGTTGAAGCTCTTCTTGCATAGCTTGAATCCATTCAGGTTCCATGAAGGCTTCATCAACTTTCTTGGGTTCAGAGATTGAGACAAATGCAAAATGTCCACATAAGTTGGTTAGCTATGTTGCTCTTTGAGTTGCTTTTGAACGAGTGAGTGGACCGGGTGCATTCAAGCTGTCAATTATCTTCTCAATCTGAACTTCATTTGCAACACGAGGATGAGCAGGACGAAGATTTTGCTCTTGCTGATCAATGTCATCATTTGGGGGATTGTCTTCAGGCTGAGCATTGTCTTCAGGTTGATTAGGTGCATAAATGACAAGTTCCTCTTCAGATTGATTCTCAGAGGGTATGATATCTCCAATTCCCATCAGCTTGATGGATTCACTTGGAGGTACTTCATCTAGCACATTTGGCAGGTGCTCTCTTTGCGAGTCGTTAGTTTGATCGAACCGCACATCCACAGTTTCAACCACTTTATAGTGAAAGAGGTTGAAGACTCTGTAGGAGTGCGAATCCTTTCCATAACCAAGCATAAAACCTTCATGTGCTTTCGGTGCAAATTTTGAAGTGTGATGTGGATCCTTGATCGAGCACCTAGCACCAAATACTCTGAAGTAGCTTACATTTGGCTTCTTACCAGTTAGGAGCTCATAGGATGTTTTCTTCAGAAGCTTGTGAAGATAAACGCGGTTGATGATGTGGCGAGCAGTGTCAATGGCTTCAGGCTAGAACTTCCGTGGAGTCTTGTACTCATCAAGCATCGTTCGGGCCATCTCAATGAGAGTTCTGTTCTTGCGCTCGGTGATGCCATTCTGCTGAGGTGTATAAGGAGCAGAGAACTCATGTGTGATACCAAGTGTATCCAGATAGAGGTCGAGGCCAGTGTTCTTGAACTCAGTGCTATTGTCGCTTCTGATGTGCTTGATCTTGACGCCATAGTTCGTCATGGCACGATTGGCAAATCGTCTGAAGACATCCTGCACTTCAGTCTTGTAGAGAATTATGTGCACCCAAGTATATCTAGAGTAATCATCAATAATTACAAAGCCATAGAGGCATGCAGTAGCATTGAGAGTAGAGTAGTGAGTAGGGCTGAATAGATCCATGTGAAGCAGCTCGAAGGGTTGAGATGTAGTCATGATTGTCTTCGAGGGATGCTTGGCCCTAGTCATCTTTCCAGCTTCGCAGGCGCCACATAGATGTTCCTTCTTGAACTTGACGCCTTTGATGCCCACGACATGCTTCTTCTTCGCGAGAGTGTGCAAGTTCTTCATGTCAGCATGCCCTAGCCTTTGATGCCAGAGCCAGCATTCTGAAGCCTTTGCTAGAAGACATACGGCCATCTGTGGCCCTGCTGAGAAATCTACCATATATAGATCGTCTTTCCGATACCCTTCAAAGACTAGAGACTTGTCAGATTCCATTAGTATAAGGCATCGATATTTTCCAAATAGCACAATCATGTTTAAGTCACAAAGCATTGAGACAGACATTAAGTTGAAACCAAGGGATTCAACAAGCATCACTTTATCCATGTGTTATCCCTTGATATAGCAACTCTGCCTAGACCCAATACCTTGCTTTTACCAGTGTCAGCAAATGTGATTTGACTTTTGTCTGATGGACGTAGCGTTGAATCCATCAGAAGACTTCGATTGCCCGTCATGTGGTTAGTGCATCCACTGTCCATAATCCATTCTGAAGTACGAGGTGTCGTAGCCTATAGTGCAGTTTGGGGGATAGGCTTCACTAAGCGAGTTGTGAAGCATAAACATTTGACGAACAAGTGGAACATGAAAATTTAGATCTTGGTTAGGATAGATAGGGTGAGTATCAAGGAATCCTGGAATGAAGTACATAGTAAGACCATTTGGGCATTTTATCTTGCGCCCCACAAGATGTTTAAGGTCTCCAGCATAAGTTTTGGACACCTTTGATTTCCGGATGGAGACCTTAGCCTGCAAAAGAGAGTTAAGTTTTCTTAACCATCCACATTTTCAGGGGTGGCTTAGAAGCAATGAGTCTAAGTGCAGCATCTGAGAATTTCGGCTTTGGATCCCTAGTAAATAGCCTTGCAGGAGGTGAATAATACTCATAGGAATAAGCAGAAAAATTATTTGTTCTATGAACATAGTGGTTTGAGGAAACACGCTCATATTCATGGGTCTGAGTATGATTTCCCTACAAAACATTGACGTTAAGGTGACTCAGATGACTCCTCGGTCTGTATGAAGCTTTTGGACCATATGAAGCCTTTGGTATGGGGTTTGTCTTCTTCACGGGTGGTGTCATGATGACATTCACAGGAAGATTCTCAAGACAACTTTTGGGAACCCATATCTTCTTCAAAGGTGGTCCATTCCTGCAGTTAGTACCAATATACCTGGCAAACACTTCACCATTCTGATTCTTAAACAGTTTATAGTTTGCATCAAAGGATTCATCAATGATAATGGGGTTAGCACAAGTGAAACCAGATAAGGTGGATGGGTCAACTGGAGGTTCCTTTGCAGCAACCCATGTGGTTTTGGGGTACTGCTCAGGCTTCCAGTACGACCCATCAACATTCATTTTCCTCTCGAACCCAACACCCTCTTTCCTAGGGTTTCGGTTTAGAATCTGCTTTTTGAGGACATCACACAGCGTCTGATGCCCTTTGAGACTTTTGTACATCCCTGTCTCAAGCAGTGTCTTCAACCTGGCATTCTCATCAGCAATAGTAGTGGTATCCTCAGCAGAGGGGTTAGTTACCACTTCAGCAGTTGAAGATATTGCAACAGTAGTAGCGGTAGAACATTCAGCAACAGAAGCAGCGTTATCACGCTCAATGCATTTTAGGCATGGTGGTTCAAATCCTTCCTGAGCGGGACTGATCTGTTGGGCGCGAAGTGACTCATTTTCCTTTTGAAGATCTTCATGATCCGATCTCGATTTCTCAAGTTCCTGCTTCCTTTGAAGATGATCATAGGTAAGCTTTTCATGAGAAGTTGTGAGCGATTCATGTCGACCTTCAAGTTCCTGGTACTTAATATGAAGATTTTTTATGTCTTCAATTAAGGACCGAGACTTGGTCATTTCCGCGTCCAACAGGTCATTGCTTTTGTCTAACAGTTTTTGAGTATGTTCCATAGCTTTCTGTTGTTCAGTTGCAATTTTAGCAAGTGTTTTGTAGCTAGGTTTGGATTCACCATCAGAGTCATCTTCACTAGATGTTTGAAAGTAAGCATCGCGTGATTTTACCTTGGCACCACGTGCCATGAAGCAGCAGGTGGGAGGCGAGTCGTCCTCATCATTATCATCAGTGTTGGTGATGGAGCCATTGTCTTCGGTGTTGAAGATGGACTTGGCGACGTAGGCAGTAGCTAGAGCCAGACTCGCAACACCCAAGTCAGACTCCCCCTCAGACTCCACCTCCGCCTCCTCTGAAGCTGACTCCTCCTTTGAATCCATTTCCTTGCCAACAAAAGCACGGGCCTTGCCAGATGAGCTCTTCTTGTATGATGAAGATCTGGAAGAAGACTTTGAGGATTTATTCTTTTTCTTGTCATCAGAATCATATTCTTTGCTCTTCTTCTTGTTCTTCTCATTGTCCCACTGTGGACACTCAGAGATGTAGTGACTAGGCTTATTGCACTTGTGACAGGTTCTCTTCTTGTGATCATAGGCAGAAGCTTCATCATTCCTTGAGCTGGATCGTGAAGACTTTCTGTAGCCTTTCTTCTTGGTGAATTTCTAGAACTTCTTCACAAGCATAGCAAGCTCCTTTCCGATGTCTTCAGGATCACCAGAACTGCAGTCAGATTCTTCTTCAGATGAGGAAGCAGCAGCCTTTGCCTTTAAAGCTCGAGTTCAGCCATAGTTGGGGCCATAGATATCTCGTTTCTCAGATAGCTGGTACTCATGTGTGTTGAGCCTCTCAAGTATGTCAGACGGATCAAGAGTCTTGAAATCAGGGCGTTCTTGTATCATCAGGGCTAAGGTGTCAAATGAGCTGTCAAGAGATCTTAGTAGTGTCCTCACTATCTCATGCTTCGTGATCTCAGTGGCGCCGAGTGCTTGGAGCTCATTTGTGATATCAGTGAGGCAATCAAATGTGAGCTGGACATTCTCGTTGTCGTGTCTCTTGAAGCGGTTGAAGAGGTTGCGGAGAGTAATGATACATTCATCTCGCTGAGTTGAGACGCCTTCATTGACCTTGGAGAGCCAGTCCCAGACTAGCTTCGACGTTTCCAGAGCACTCACACGGCCATACTGTCCTTTGGTAAGGTGACCACAGATGATGTTCTTGGTAGTAGAGTCTAGTTGAATGAACTTCTTGACATCAGCAGGAGTGACACCTTCACCAGTCTTGGGAACGCTGTTCTTGACGACATACCATAGATCGACATCAATGGCTTCAAGATGCATGCGCATCCTATTCTTCCAGTAAGGATATTCAGTGTCATCGAAGATGGGACACGCAGCGGAGACTTTGATTATCCCTGCAGTCGACATAGCTAAACTCCAGGTGGTTAAACCGAATCACATAGAACAAGGGAGTACCTTGCTTTGATACCAATTGAAAGGGCTAGTTATCGTCTAGAGGGGGGTGAATAGGCGATTTTTATGAAAGTCTTCAAAACATGGGAGTTTCGAAGACAAACAATATAAACAACACTATTTGAATGCAGCGGAAGGTAGACTACACTAGACAAGCCATAGTCAAGTATTCAATATAGTGAAAGCACGAAGACTAATAGCAGCTAGGTAGTAAAGATCAGGATGGAAGATAGTATGAAGCCAATCAGAATAGATAGTCACGCAGTGAAGTCAAACAGATAATGCAAGCAGGCAATGACTTCACGAAGACAAACTATAAGTAAAGAGAGGTAAGAGATAGAACTAGTGGCTTCATAAGGACAGGGATTTGTTCGACCAGTTCCAGTTGCTGTGACAACTGTACGTCTGGTTAGGGAGGCTGAGATTCAACTCAGAAGACCGCGTCTTCACCTTATTCCCCTTGAGCTAAGGACACCTAGTCCCCGCCCAATCACTTTGGTAAGTCTTCAAGGTAGACTTCCAAACCTTCACAGACTTCGTTCACCAGCAATCCATAATGGCTCTTGGATGCTCAGAACGCGACGCCTAACCGGCTGGAGGATTCACAGTCCTCAAGTGTAACAAGTCTTCAGATCATGCGGACAGAAAAACTTCAGTGATGCCAAACACTCTTTGGGCTCTGGGTGGTTTGGGCTTTGTCCTCGCAAGGAATCTCTCTCGAAAGCTTCGGCGGTGGGTTGCTCTCAAACGACAAAAGCCACGTACTAACTCTGAGCAGCCACCAATTTATGGTGTAGGGGATGGGCTATTTATAGCCACTGGGCAACCCGACCGGATATGTCCGAAATGACCCTGGTTCACTAAGGAGCTGACACGTGTCGCAATGGTCAAATTTCAAACACACGCGGCAGCTTGACTTGGGCTACAAGTAAAGCTGACTTATCCGACGCAGGATAAGATTTGCTCTCGTTGTCTTTGCTCGAAGACATAGGATTTGGTTTGAGCATCACTTCAGTCACTCTGACTTTGTTCACTTGGACCCCACTTAACAGTGTGGTGGTTCCTATGACTCAACAAAGAAGAAAAGGAAACAACGAAACAACCAAGTCTTCGCGCTACATAGTCTCCACTCAATGTCTTCTCGTGTCATAGTCTTCAATGTGAATATCTTCATAGTCCACCATTGTCTTCAATGTCTTCACACATTTTTAGGGGTCATCTCCGGTAGGTAAACTGAATCAAGGAGGGACTACTACCTGTGTTATCCTGCAATTCTCACAAACACATTAGTCCCTCAACCAAGTTTGTCGTCAATACTCCAAAACCAACTAGGGGTGGCACTAGATGCACTTACAGATCCACATCATCTTGATGGGAATCCTTGGGGTTGTAGTCGTACTTGATGAAGTAGAACTTGATGCAATCTTGGGAACCCACTTGACCAAGGCCTTGGGAGCTTCTTCAAATGCATCAATCTCCTCTTGAAGCTTGTCCTTGCCTTTTTGCTTGTGGTCTTGTGGTGGAAGATCATCTTGAGCTTGTGTCCCTTGGAAAGAAGTAGGATCATACTTCTCTTGGTGAGGAACAAACTTTGTCTTGGGGCATTTATCTTCTTCCCACTCAACTCCATTGGCATTGAACTTTCGTTCAAAACCAACACCTTGATTCTTCTAGTGCCTTCCTTGCTTGCATACAATTTCCTCAAATTGCTTACTTCCGACAAGGCTCTTGTACACACCTTTCTCTACATTTCCCTTCAATAAGCTATTTTCTTGCTTAAGTGTAACTTGGCTTAGAGAATCATTAGTGGAATCAAGAGAACTACTAGAAGCAACAACATTGGATTTAGCATGATTATTGTTACTACTAGAAGAAGAATCTTTCTTACTTTTGTTGCTAGATTTAACTTGTGGCATGTAAGTAGACAAGAGTAAATGCTTGGCAATGTAAGAAGAACTTTTCTTGCAAAGATCATCACTGATTGCCTTTAAAAACTCATGTTCTTGCTCAAGGTTGAGCTTTTCAAAGCGTAACTTCTCATGAGTCTTTAAAAGTTCTTGATGATCTTCCAAGGTAGTTTCATGAGCTAACTTGAGAGTGTTTAGTTCTTTAGTTAGATGCTCAATCTCCTCCTTATCATTGTCATTCGTTTTATCTTGATTAGCATGATTAATTGATGTTTCATCATAGTATTCATCACTAGAGTTGTCAACAAGTAAATCATCATCACCTAACAAATCATCTTCATCACTATTGAAATCAACATACTCGGGATGTGATACCTTTGGGCCTTTAGCCATGAAGCATCTTCCAATTCCTTCATTTGGTGAGTCAAATATGTAGTAGGAGTTGGTTGACACAAGTGCTAGACCGGCAACACCTTCATCTTGAGTATATTCGGAGTCGGAGTGATAACTTCTTTCGGAGTGATGGTCGGAGTAGGAGCCGGATACCCATTCACCAACATGAGCTTGATGTCTTCGCTTTGTGTACCTCTTTGATGATTTGTCCTTCCTTTCTGAATCCTTGCTTCTCCGGGAGGTTCTTCGTTCATAACGATCATCTCTACTCCTTCTCTCTCTTGGTGATGATTCATGTCTTCTACTTCTTCTTTTAGGTGAATCTTCTCTTCTTTTGTAGGGAGTCGTACACTCATTAGAGTAGTGTCCGGGTCTTCCACAATTGTAGCAATTATGTTCACGACTCGAAGATATTTTGTCATTGTAGGACCTTGACTTGGAACTTCTTTCCTTGCTTCTACTCTTGTAGAATTTGTTGACGTTCTTCACCATTAGGCTCAACTCTTCATTGAAGGTTTGTTTCTCACTTGATGATGTAGGAGCATCACATGAGGCTTCGTAAGCACCACTTGACTTGTTGTGAAGTTCCGCCTTATCCTTGAGTGACATGTCATGAGCAACAATTCTTCCAGTGACTTTCGTTGGCTTGAGATCTTTGTAATTGGGCATCATTTGGATCAATGTGCACACGGTATCATATTTTCCATCCAATGCTCTTAGGATCTTCTTGATGATGAATCTATCGGTCATCTCTTCACTTCCTAAGCCGGCAATCTCATTTGTGATGAGAGCAATCCTAGGGTACATTTCAGCGACACCTTCACCATCGTTCATTTTGAACTTGTCAAGTTGACTTTGAAGCACATCCAATTTGGATTCCTTGACGGAGTCGGTACCTTCGTGCATATCAATCAAAGTATCACAAATTTCCTTTGCATTCTCAACGCGGCTGATTTTGTTGAATTCTTTGGGGCACAGTCTGTTGAAGAGAATGTCACAAGCTTGATCATTGTATTGCAGCATCTTCAACTCTTCTGCGGTAGCTTCACGATTCGGCTCTCTGCCATCAAAGAATTCACCTTGCAAGCCAATGCACACAATAGCCCAAACGGCGGGGTTATGTCCAAGAATATGCATTTTCATCTTATGCTTGCAACTAGCAAAATTAGTACCATCAAAGTAAGGACCTCTACGGTGGTAATTTCCCTCGCTAGACACCATACTCTCCTAGGTTGTGAAACCAAGGTTATGATCACCAAAAGCTATGGAAATCAAGGCAAATGGAGACCGTAGCTCTGATACCACTTGTAGGATCGAAAGTATGTCTAGAGGGGGGTGATTAGACTACTTGACCAAATAAAAATCTTGCCTTTTCCTAATTTTAGTTCTTGGCGGATTTTAGCAACTTAGCACAAGTCAAGCAATCAACCTACACATGCAATTCTAAGAGTATAGCAGTGAAATGTAAATCATTGCATATGAAGGTAAAGGGGAGGAGTTTGGAGGGAGCAAACGCAATGTTGACACGGAGATTTTTGGCATGGTTATGATAGGTGGTGCTATCGTACATCCACGTTGATAGAGACTTCAACCCACGAAGGGTAATGGCTGCGTGAGTCCACTGAGGGTTCCACCCACGAAGGACTTGCCTCACTAGGGTAGATCTTCATGAAGTAGGCGATCTCCTTGCCCGTAAAAACTCCTTCGTTCAACTCCAAAATCTTGTCAGAGGCTCCCAAGAGACACCTAACCAACAATCTAGGAGACACCACTCTCCAAAAGGTAATAGATGGTGTGTTGTTGATGAACTCCTTGCTATTGTGCTTCAAATGATAGTCTCCCCAACACTCAACTCTATCTCCTAGGATTGGATTTGGTGGAAAGAAGATTTGAGTGGAAAGCAACTTGGGGAAGGCTAGAGATCAAGATTCATATGGTTGGATTGGAATATCTTGGCCTCAACACATGAGTAGGCGGTTCTCTCTCAGAAAATGAATGTTGGAAGTGTAGGCATGTTCTGATGGCTTCCCTCATGAATGAGGAGAGGGTGGAGGGGTATATATAGCCTCCACACAAAATCTAACCGTTACACACAATTTACCAAACTCGGTGGGACCGAATCATAAAACTCGGTCAGACCAATTTAGTTCATAATGTGACCGTTAGGCATTTCGGTGGGACCGACACGTCAACTCGGTGGAACTGATTCTGTTAGGGTTAGGTCATAACGTAATCTCGGTGAGACCCATTACACAAACTCAGTGGGAACGACTTTGGTAATAAGCTAACCATAGAGTTGGTCATGAAACTCGGTGGGACCGATTCGCTCATTTTGGTGGGACCGAAACGTTACAAAAGGGAAACAAGGAGTTTGCAATGCGAATTCGGTGGGACTGATCGCTCATCTCGGTTGGACCAAAACTTACGAAGGGGAACAGAGAATTTGCAATCCCATCTCGGTGAGACAGAGATCCCTATCGGTGAGACCGAAGTGACTAGGGTTTCTGGCAGTGGCTATGTCAAATGAACTCGGTGGCGCCGGATAGATCAAATCGGTGGGGCCGAGTTTGACTTTTGGTTTGGGACATATGTGGATATGAGAAAGTGGTTGAGGGTTTTTGGAGCATATCACAAAGCATTTTGAGCAAGCAAGCCATTAAGAAACACCTCATCCCCTTTTAATAGTATTGGCTTTCCCATGGACTCAATGTGATCTTGGATCACTAAAAGTAAAATGTAGAGTCTTGAGCTTTTAGAGCTTGAGCCAATCCTTTGTCCTTAGCATTTTGAGGGGTCCACAATGCTAATCCATGACATGCCAATCATTGAACTTTCCTGAAATATTCATCTTGAAATAGCATTAGTTCAGTGAACTATATGTTGTTAATCATTACCAAAACCACCCAGGTATAGTTGCACTTTCACCATCACACTTATGGGCAATGTCCTCTACATCAGTGTGAACCATCAACCAGAAAAAAGCATATCGAAAAGCCTTAGCCATGAGAGATCTTGACCCGGCGTGATGACCACAGTCGCCTGCATGAATTTCTTGCAAAATTTCTCGGCCTTCATCCGGGGAAACACAGTGTTGAAACACGCTAGTCACACTACATATGTGTAATTCGCCATTGACAATTGTCATGGACATAGACCGCCCTATGACCTGTCACGCAAAAGTTCATCTTCTAGCAACTCCCCCTGGTCAGGTAAGCCAGATAAGGCATAGTCCAATCTGGAATAGCACGTAGAGCCGCCACCAACTGTCCTTCCAGGTCAAGTATAGCCAGGTCTTCCTCTGACGGTAACTTGACAGAAGGATTATGCAGCACATCAAGGAACACATTAGGGGGAATCGGCTTATGCTGAGACCTGAGCCGGGACAATGCGTCAGTCGCCTCATTAAGCCGCCGATCTATGTGATCTAGTTGATAACCTTCGAAGTGACCAATGATATTAGTCAGTGCTTAATGGTAAGCTGCCATGAGTGGGTCTTTAGATTCCCACTTTCCTGAAAGTTTCCTGCCACCAGGTCTTAGTCGCCAAGACATCTAACCTGGCTCAAGGTCATCTCCTTAGCCATACGAAGAGCTGATGTTGACATGAACTACGTCGGTATTTCCCCAAAGAGAAAGGGATAATGCAGCACAACAACGGTAGGTATTCCCCTCAGTGATGAGACCAAGGTTACCGAAACAGTAGGATAACCACGCAACACCACGTAAACAGCTCCTACACACAAAGAACAAATACTTGCAACCCGACGTAAGAGAGGGGTTGTCAATCCCTCACGGGTAAAAAGATAGGTAAAATTGTAGTAGATTGGATAAATAGATCTCGCGGGAATGCGAGATAAAATAAATTCCTAAAAATTGGAGCAAGGTATTTTTGTATTTTTGGTTTAATAGATCTGAAAAATAAAAGCAAATAAAAATATATCACGAAGGCAAATATATTAAAGAAGTAACACGGAGGTTGTAGGTTTCACTAGTGGCTTCTCTCAAGAAAAATAGCAAACTATGGGAAAACAATTACTGTTGGGCAATTGATAGAACTTCAAATACTCATGACGATATCCAGGCAATGATCACTATATAGGCATCACGTCCAAGATTAGTAGACCGACTTCTACCTGCATCGACTACTATTACTCCACACATCGACCGCTATCCAACATGCATCTAGTGTATTAAGTTCATCAAAAATGGAGTAATGCAATAAGAACAATGACATGATGTACACAACATCTATTTATGTAGAAATAGACCCCATCTTGTTATCCCTAATAGCAATGATACATACATGTCAGTTCCCCTTCTTGTCACTGGGATCAAGCATCGTACGATCGAACCCATCATAGAACACATCTTCCCATTGCAAGATAAATAGATCAAGTTGGCCAAACAAAACCCAAATATCGGAGAAGAAATACGAGGCTATAAGCAATCATGCATATAAGAGATCAAAGAAGACTCAAATAACTTTCATGGATAAAAACATAGATATGATCATAAACTCAAAGTTCATCGGATCCCAACAAACACACCGCAAAAAGAGTTACATCATATGGATCTCCAAGAGACCATTGTATTGAGAATCAAGAGAGAGAGAGAGAGAGAGAGAGAGAGAGAGAACTATGGACCCGTAGGTCTGCAGTGAACTGCTCATGCACCATCGGAGAGGCGCCAATGGACATGATGAACCCCTCCGTGATGGTGTTTAGATTGGATCTGGTGGTTCTGGAACTTGTGGTGGTTGGAATTGATTTTTCATCGACTCCCCTAGGGTTTCTGGAATATTGGGGTATTTATAAAGCAAAGAGGCGATGCGGGAGGCCACCAAGGTGGGCATAACCCACCTGGGGGGGCTGGCCCCCCAGGCGTGCCCTGGTGGGTTGTGCCCCCCTTGGGGCACCCCTCTAGTACTTCTTCGGCACATCTTGTGTCTTCTGGTCCAGAAAAAATCCACAAAAAGTTTCGCTGGTTTGGACTCCGTTTGGTATTGATTTCCTGTGAAGTAAAAAACAAGCAGAAAACAACAACTAGCACTTGGCACTATGTCAATAGACTAGTACCAAAAAATGATATAAATTGATTATAAAATGATTGTAAAACATCCAAGAATGATAATATAACACATGGAACAATCAATAATTATAGATACGTTGGAGACATTTCAGCATCCCCAAGCTTAATTCCTACTCGTCCTCGAGTAGGTAAATGATAAAAACAGAAATTTTGATGTGGAATGCTGCCTAACATGTTCATCACATATTATTTCCTTTGTAGCATGGACATTTGGACTTTTATATGGTTCAAAGCAATAGTCTAGTTTTGACATGAAGACTTTAACACTCAAGCATATCAACAAGCAACCATGTCTTTCAAAATATCAACACTAAAGCAAGTTATCCCTAGCCCATTATTCTCAATCATTGATCCATTCATGAAACACACTCAAATACTACCTATACCCAATGCTCAAGTATGATCATAGTGCCCCTTAGTTGGTGCTTTATAAGAGAAGGTGGAGACTCAAGTAAAAATAAAAATTACATAAAGTAAAAGAAAGGCCCTTCATAGAGAGAAGTAGGGATTTGTAGAGGTGCCAGGGATCAAAGAGAAAATTGAGAGATAAAAACATTTTGGGAGGCATACTTTTCCCACCAATGAAAATGACTTAGAGTTCCCAACACTTTCCATGCTCGATACATCATAGGCGGTTCCCTAACAGAAAATAAAGTTTATTCCTTTTTCCACCATACTTTCACTTTCCATGGCTAACCGTATCCACGGGTGCCTCCATACCAACACTTTCCAAGGAATTTATTATTTGACAACATAAAGTAAATTCATTTTTCATTTCGGGACTGGGCATCCCTAATACCTTTGTCGTACTCTCGTGCAATGACAAGTGAATAAACACTCATCATGAGAATAACACATCTAGCATGGAAAACATCGGCCACCCCTCACTACCTCGCGAGCGGTACGAGCACATAAAAGAGAAATTATTTTGAAAATTTGAGATGGCACATGCAAATTTGCTTAAAACGACGTGGAAATACCACATATAGGTAGGTATAGTGGACTCATATGGCAAAACTGGTTTAAAGGGTTTTGGATGCACAAGTAGTGATCATACTTAGTGCAAATGAAGGCTAGCAAAAAGATTGAGAAGCGTCCAACCAAGAAACGAAAAAATCTCGTAAGCGAGCATTAAGCATAGCTAACACCGAATAATGCACCACAAGTAGGATGTAATTTCATTGCATAATTATGGACTTTCGTGCTTACATCGGGAATCAAAAACCTTAACACCAATATTACCACTAAAGCATAATTACTCATCAACATGACTCACATATCATATCATCATATCTCAAAACCATTACAAAGAACCAAGTTTATTTTGTCCAATGATCTTCATGAAAGTTTTTATTATATCCTCCTTGGATATCTATCACTTTGGGACTAATTTCATATGTTGCTTTTAATAAGCTCAAACAAATATAAGTGAAGAACATGAGCACAATATTTCTTTTCTCTCAAAATAATTTAAGTGAAGCAAGAGAGAATTTCTTTGAAATTTTACGAACTCCCAAATAAATCTAAGTGAAGCATGAGATCATTTCTTCAAAAATAACAAAGCACACCGTGTTCAAAAAGATATAAGTGAAGCACTAGAGCAATTCCATGGCTCTAAAAATTTAAGTGAAGCATAGGAGCAAGCATAACATAATTTTTTGCTCTCTCAAAAAGGTGTGTCCAGCAAGGATTCAAGACTTAAAAAGCAAAACAAGCAAAGACTCATATCATACAAGACGCTCCAAGCGAAACTCATAATATGATTCTTGAATATTATGTTGGGGTGCCTCGGGCATCCCCAAGCTTAGCCTTTTGCTAATCCTTATTCCTTCATCCGTCGTAATCTCACCCAAAACTTGAAAACTTCAATCACACAAAACTCAACAAAACCTTTGTGGGATCCGTTAGTATAAGAAAGCAAACCACTGCTATATGTATTGTTGCAAACCCATTCATATTTTATTTTTGCACTATATCTACTTTATTCCACCTTTTCTATGGCAAAAACACTTTAAAGAAAACCATAGAATCATCAAAACAAGCACAAAATGCAAAGAAAACAGAATCTGTCAAAAACAGAACAGTCTATAGCAATCTGGAAACTTTGAATACTTCTGTAACTCCAAAAATTCTGAAAAATTAGGACAACATGGAAAATTTGTTTATTAATCTTCTGCAAAAAGAATCAACTCAAAAGCACTCTTCTGTTAAAAATGGGAATTATTTTCGTGAGTGCAAAAGTTTCTGTTTTTCAGCAAGATCAAATCAACTCTCACCCAAATCATCCCAAAGGCCTTGCTTGGCACAAACACTAATTTAAACCACAAAAACACATCTAATCAGAGGCATAATTGGGTATTTTATTGAAAACAGTAAGAAAACCAAAAGGCAAAAAGATACAAGTTGGGCTGCCTCCCAACGAGCGCTATCGCTTTACGCCCCTATCTAGGCATAATGCGAAGGATCTAAGTGTTATCATCTGTAATCTTTGCCACTTTAGTAAGGGTCTTTTCAAATCCGGGAGGCTCTTTGCGCTTCCCTAAATTTTCTGGGAAAGAGACCATCTTGAGATCTAAAATATCCAACCATTTATTGCAAAGGGTAATCAAAGTGTTCAAACGATTGATACTACCATTGAGATGTTTGAGAGGTTCAATATATTTTTGCAATTCAACCATATGCTTATGCAAATCACCAAGTTTGTCCAAAATTTGAACACCCTCTAGGGTGAAAGAAAACCCTTTCTTTTGTGGTGGAACCCCCAAAATTCCTTCTAAGATTTCATAGGCAGCATTGACATCAAGCTCAATAAAGTTCCCTTTTGCGACAAAATCTAAAAGTTGTCTATGATGCAAAGCCAATCCTACATAAAAATTTTGAAGCAAAATTTTTGCGTCTCCCTTTAAGTTGCAAACACTATAGGGCTCCACTAGCCTATACCAAGCATCTTTCAAATTTTCTCCTTGTCTTTGTTTGAAGTATAAAACTTCAAAATCTGGTAACAAAGGAGGAGTGGTCAAACTAGCCATTGTGACGAGAAAGCAAGAACGCGAATAGATCTGACAAGAAAATGGAGAACGAAAAAGAGGGAGAATAAAATGGCAAATTCTTGTGAAGTGGGGGAGAGGAAAACGAGAGGCAAATAGCAAATAATGTAAATTACAAGGAGATGAGATTTGTGATTAGGAACCTGGTTGATGTTGATGATGTCTGATACGTCCATTTGCATCATGTTTTCCTACTGTTATTTATGTTGTTTTATTATATATTGATGCTTTTTGAAGTAATTCTAATGCCTTTTCTCTCATAATATGCAAGGTATGCACCAAGGGGGAGAATTCTGGCAGCTGGAAATCTAGACCTGAAAAAGCTATGTCAAGCTACCTATTCTGCACAACTCCAAATGAGTTGAAACTTCCTGAGGATTTTTTATGGAATATTTAATAAATATTGGAGCAAATAAGTACCAGAGGAGGGCCACCAGGTGGGCATAACACACCGGGGCGCGCCAGGAGGCCCAGGTGCGCCCTGGTGGGTGCTGCCCTCCTCGGCCCACCTCCGATGCCCATCTTCTGGTATATAAGTCATTTTGACCTAGAAAAAATAAGGGGAGGACATTCGGGATGAAGCGTCGCCGCCTCGAGGTGGAACTTGGGCAGGAGTACTTTTGCCCTCCGGCGGAGCGATCCGCCGGGGGGACTTCCCTCCCAGAGGGGGAAATCATCGTCATCATCATCACCAACAACTCTCCCATCTTGGGGAGGGTTATCTTCATCAAAATCTTCAACACACCAACTCCTCTCAAACCCTAGCTCATCTCTTGTGTTCAATCTTTGTACCAAAACTATAGATTGGTGCTTGTGGGTGACTAGTAGTGTTGATTACATCTTGTAGTTGATTACTATATGGTTTATTTGGTGGAAGATTATATGTTCAGATCCATTATGCTATTTAATACCCCTCTGATCTTGAGCATGTTTATCATTTGTGAGTAGTTACTTTCGTTCTTGAGGTCACAGGAGAAATCATGTTGCAAGTAATCATGTGAACTTGATATGTGTTTGATATTTTGATGATATGTATGTTGTCATTCTCTTATTGGTGTCATGTGAACATCGACTACATGAAAATTCATCATATTTGGGTCTAAGGGAATGCATTGTGGAGTATTTATTAGATGATGGGTTGCGAGAGTGACAGAAGCTTAAACCCCAGTTTATGCGCTATTCTGTAAGGGACCGATTGGATCCAAAAGTTTAATGACATGGTTAGAATTTATTCTTAATACTTTTCTCGTAGTTGTCGATGGTTGCGGGAGGGTTAATCATAAGTAGGAGGTTTGTTCAATTAAGAACAGCACCTAAGCACCGGTCCACCCACATATCAAATTATCAAAGTACCGAACACGAATTAAACCAACATGATGAAAGTGACTAGATGAAATTCTCGTGTACCATCAAGAACACTTTGCTCATCATAATAAACCATTTTGGCATATCCTTTGCCTCAAAAGGATTGGGATACCTTGCTGCACTTTTGTTACTACTATTGTTACTTGCTCGTTACAAATTATCTTGCTATCAAACTACCCCGTTACTTACAATTTTAGCACTTGCAGTCAATACCTTGCTGAAAACCACTTATGATTTCCTTCTGCTACTCGTGGGGTTCGACACTCTTAATTATCGAGAAGGCTACAATTGACCCCATATACTTGTGGGTCATCAATGTCTCCCCGATGACGGCATTAGAAATTCCTTTTGATGTTTGCTTGAACTACGTTGGTATTTCTCCAAAGAGGAAGGGATGATGTAGCACAGCAACAGTAGGTATTTCCCTCAGTGATGCGACCAAGGTTATCGAACCAGTAGAAGAACCATGCAACACCATGTAAACATCTCCTGCACACAAAGAACAAATAATTGCAACCCGACGCAAGAGAGGGGTTGTCAATGTCTCACGGGTAAAAAGATAGGTAAAATTGTAGTAGATTGGATAAATACATCTCGCGGGAACGCGAGATAAAATAAATTACTAAAAATTGCAGCAAGGTATTTTTGTATTTTTGGTTTAATAGATCTGAAAATAAAAGCAAATAAAAATAGACCGCGAAGGCAAATATATTAAAGAAGAGACCCGGGGGGCGTAGGTTTCACTAGTGGCTTCTCTCGAGAAAAATAGAAAATGGTGGAAAAACAATTACTGTTGAGAAATTGATAGAACTTCAAATATCATGACGATATTCAGGCAATGAACATTATATAGGCATCACGTCCAAGATTAGTAGACTGACTCCTGCCTTCATCTACTACTATTACTCCACACATCGACCGCTATCCAGCATGCATCTAGTGTATTAAGTTCATGGAAAAAGGGAGTAATGCAATAAGAACGATGACATGATGTAGCCAAGATCTATTTATGTAGAATAGACCCCATCTTGTTATCCTTAATAGCAATGATACATACGTGTCGGTTCCCCTTCTGTCACTGGGTTCAAGCACCGTAAGATCGAACCCATCACAAAGCACCTCTTCCCATTGCAAGATAAATAGATCAAGTTGGCCAAACAAAACCCAAATATCGGAGAAGAAATACGAGGCTATAAGCAATCATGCATATAAGAGATCAAAGAAGACTAAAATAACTTTCATGGATAAAAACATAGATTTGATCATAAACTCAAAGTTCATCGGATCCCAGCACACACACGGCAAAAAGAGTTACATCATATGGGTCTCCAAGAGACCATTGTATTGAGAATCAAGAGAGAGAGAGAGAGAAGAGAGAGAGAGAGAGAGAGAGAGAGAGAGAGAGGAAGCCATCTAGCTACTAACTACGGACCCGTAGGTCTACAATGAACTACTCACGCATCATCAGAGAGGCACTAATGGACATGATGAACCCCTCCGCGATGGTGTTTAGATTGGACCTGGTGGTTCCGGAACTTGCAGCGGTTGGAATTGATTTTCGTCGACTCCCCTAGGTTTGTGGAATATTGCGGTTGTGCCCCCCTCGGGCCACCCCTTTGGTACTTCTTTGACCCACCTTGTGTCTTCTGGTCCAGGAAAAATCCACGAAAAGTTTTGCTGCGTTTGGACTCTGTTTGGTATTGATTTCTTGTGACGTAAAAAAACAAGCAGAAAACAACAACTAGCACTTGGCACTATGTCAAGAGGTTAGTACCAAAATATGATATAAAATGATTGTAAAACATCCAAGAATGATAATATAATAGCATGGAACAATCAAAAATTATAGATACGTTGGAGACGTATCAGAAGCCCATGGAGTAAAGGTTCATACTCAGCTGCATAGTTAGTACAGGGAAACATGAGGCTTAAGACATAACAAAATTTGTCACCTCACGGAGCTTCTAAAATAGCTCCAGCCCCCGAGCCTTCCAATTCCCTGGACCCATCAAAGTGTATCGTCTAGTATGTATTGTCCGGCTTCTCCTCTGGCGTTTGCAACTCTGTCCAGTCACTAATGAAGTCCACCAATGCTTGAGACTTGATGGCAGTCATGGGCACATATTTCAAATGATGAGGTCCGAGCTCAATTTCCCACTTAGCAACTCTGCCAGTGGCTTCCTTGTTTGGATGATGTCCCCCAGAGGAGCAGGACTAACCATAGTGATTGGATACCCAAGGAAATAATGCTTCAACTTACGGCTAGCCATAAACACCCCAAACACCAACTTCTGCCAATGTGGATATCTGTTTGGACTCCGTCAAAACCTCACTGACATAATAAACTGGCCGCTGGACTGGATACTCGTTGCATGCCTCCTTGCGCTCCATGACCACTGCTACACTCACGACCTTGTTATTATCCGCCACGTACAGGAGCAAAGGCTCTTTGACAATTGGAGCAGCCAAGATAGGAGGTTCAGTGAACTGCTTCTTAAGCGCCTCATTAGCAGCATCGCTCCAGACGAAATGATCAGTCTTCTTCATCATCTGGTATAGGAGAATCGCCTTATCGCCCAAGCGGCTTATAAACCGGCTCAGGGCTGCAATACGACCCGCCAGGCGCTAAATGTCATTGATACATGTTGGCTTAGACAGAGAAGTGATTGCGTCTATCTTCTTCGGGTTAGCTTCAATGCCCCTTTCTGAAACCAGAAAACCTAGCAATTTTCCTACTGGTACACCGAAGACACACTTGGCCGGGTTAAGAATCATCTTGAAAACTCGAAGATTATCAAAGGTTTCCTTTAAGTCATCAAGCAAGGATTCCTTCTTCCTGGATTTTACCACAATGTCGTTCACATAAGCATGAACATTACATCCAATCTGCCCATGAAAGCAATTCTGAACGCAGCGTTGGTAAGTCGCCTGAGCACTCTTTAAGTCCAAAAGGCATAGAGACATAACACAAAGCTCCAAAGGGGTTGATGAAGGTTGTCTTCTCCTGGTCCTCAACTGCTAACTTGATTTGATGATAACCAGAATAAAAATCCAGGAAACATAAACTCTCACAACCTGGCGTGGCATCAATAATCTGGTCAATATGAGGGAGAGCAAACATATCAGCTGGACAAGCCTTGTTAAGATTGGTGTAATCAACACACATACGCCAAGTGCACTTCTTTTTTAGCACAAGCCCATAATTAGCCAACCACTGAGGGTGAAACACTTCAACTATGAACCCGACAGCTAGGAACTAGGCCACCTCTTCTCCAATAGCCTTACGCCTCTCCTTGTTAAAGCAATAGAGGAACTGTCAAACAAGTTTCATCTTAGGATCCACATTAAGGTGGTGCTCAACGAATTCTCTCGGAACACTCGGCATGTCAGAAGGTTTCCATGCAAAGATGTCCGATTCTCATGGATGAACTCGATGAGCGTGCTTTCCTATTTAGGCTCCATCCCCGTCCCGATGGTGAACTGTTGTGAAGAATCACTATGGACAAAGTCAACTTGCTGTGTATCCTTTGCCGACTTAAATTTGAGAAAAGGGTCCTTCTCGGTGGTGGGCTTTTTTAGAGGGCTCATATCAGTCAGGTCAACATTAATTATCTTTATAAAATTTGAGCTCATTAGTAGCACAAGCCGCCTCTACATAAGAAGCATCACCTTCTTCACACTTCAAGGCTATCTTTCGATTACCATGAACTGTAATTGTTCCTCGTGGACCTGGCATCTTAAGTTGTAGATAGATATAACATGGGCGGGCCATGAATTTAGCATAAGCCGACCATCCAAACAACGCATGATATGGACTCTTGATTTTAACCACCTCAAACCACAGTGTCTCAGCCCTGTAATTATACTCATCACCAAAGGCCACTTCCGGAGCAATCTTCCCCGCGGGTTAAGCCGACTTGCCAGGGACAACTCCGTAAAAGATGGTAGAGGACGGCTTAAGATCCTTCTCTGTCAGATTCATCCGTCGAAAAATGTCATAGTACAATATGTTGATACTGCTTTCACCATCCGTAAGTACCTTTGTGAACTTATAACCACCCACTTGAGGGGCTACCACCAGGGCCAGGTGACCCAGATAATCAACCCGGGGCAGGTGATCCGCTCGGCTCCATGTTATCGTATGCTCCAACCATCTCAAATACTGAGGCACGGTCGGCTCAACCGTGTTTACAGCCCGCTTGTGGACCTTCCAGTCACGCTTTCACGTGCTCGTGGTGAAAACATGATACTGGCCACTGCTAACCTGCTTAGGATTACTCTGGTATCCTGACTGATTACTCTGTTGCTGATTTTCATGCCCAGACTGCTGATTGTGACCATTGTGACTCCCCTGGTCCTGATAACCAGAATTTGAGCCGCCGCTACCAAAGTCAGCTCTCTGGAAACCTCCAGAACCTGATTCGTCGGACGACCCATTATTGTTGTCATGATGCTAAAATACTGGTTCTTGTATTCTCGCATGATATAACAATCCTTCCAAGCATGACTAGACGGCTTGTTAGGATAACTGTGCTTCAAACACGGGCCATTAAGAGCTTCCTCATAAATCTTGCCCCCCTCATTATAAGGCTGCTTGCCATTACGACACTGATTTTTGAAGCCGTCATTAGTGTTAGCCACGAAGTCTTACCCGCCATCGGGGTGTCTACGCTTTCCACTATTGCCATGGTTATTTTGATTACTATTATGTGCCGAGGTATTCTATTGCTAACCCTTGCCACCACCGTTTTTCTTGCCCTTACCCGACTTATCCTCATCAGAGCCGGGATCCTTTGTTCTGTCAGAGTTGGTGTATCTGGTAAGTACATCCATAAGATTGCCCATATCCGTGCACTTACGCTTAAGCCGCCCTAACTTCTGCTTTAGGGACTCAAAGCGGCAGTTCTTGTCAAGGATGAGAACAGCTTGAGCCGCCCCAATGTTTTTGGAGGCGTGGATAATGGTGGCGACTCTGCGGGCCCAATGATGGGCTGGCTCATCCTCACGCTGCACATAGTGCTCTAAATCCACAATTATCATTGGCTGCTTGCAGGTTCCTTGAAAATTTCTGATGAAGCACTCCTTCAACTCCACCCAGGTGTCGATAGAATTGGGGTGTAGGTTTTTCAACCAAGTGCAAGTTGGCCCCTCCAAAATCATAGTGAAATACTTGGCGCATATTACATCATGACGTCCAACATATCCATGGCCAGCTCGTAGCTCTCAATCCAAGCCTCTAGAGGGAGATCCGCCATGTAGTTAGGCACCTTATGAGATCCTTGGGCATGCTCTCATTATGTAAAGTCGACACTAGGAACGACACTCCAATTGTTCTGATACTTGACCCATCTCCCACCGAAGCTGACGGAACTACCGGGGGCGGCTGATAAGCCCCTGGTTTACTGCTTCTACCTCGCGGCGGGCCCTTTATCCATATACAATTGCTTGAGCACCAGTCCTCGGGTTAAGGGGCGGGTTATCCTGGGGCGGGTTATAGCATCGTTCACTGCTTGAAACCACTGGCGACTCAGGTGTCGGCTGTAGCTATGACTCGGTAGCGGTGTTGACTGAACACGATGCCGGTTGTAAGAGTAGTTAGCCTACTGAGAAATCACCGTCTGCAACAACTCAATGGCGTTCAGGTCTCAACCGCAACCAGTGACTCGCCAGTGATAGGAATAGCTATGAGCCGGGTTTCTGCAGCTACCATGTTATCCACTCGGTTGGAGAAGTGACCCGGCAGCGTCGGAAAGCATGATGGTGGCGTCCAAACAGGGTGAGGGTCAGGGACCGGCTCTTCCCGTCGGGCCGACTCTAATCGGAGCGGTGGCGCCACTGCCCTGCTCCCTGGCACATCAGAGGTTAATTGGGGTATAACCGGTGCTCCCGGAGTACTTGGACCTGCCCTGGGCGTGTTAAACAAACGTAGAGGCTCATAATTCGGAGGTAAGTGGCTCCGGTATCTCCGCTGATGAACTGCATTGGAAGCGTTCTGCTCAAGGTTTAGATGCCAAGCCTGCATCTTCAAAGGTTCTGCCTCTACATTAACCTAAGCTTACAACTTGGTTGTCCGTGTGCTTTCAGCATTGATATCCTCCTGGGCCTTGGTCATCTGCTCGTGAATCTTTGCAATCTCCGCATTACTCTTGGCCTAATTTGCTGCAGTGACCTCGGTCGCTAGCAAGGTTGTCAGGGTGTTCATCAACTCAGAGAGAACTTGAGCCGGAGTCCTGACTGAGTCGGACGCTGATGGATCTTTTGTTGCTATTGCGCCGGCCATCGTAGTGTTGAGAGTCGGCGTCGTCCCTGCCATGAAGATGGCGGCTCGGCTCGGCAGCCGTAGGGGTCCAGAATAATGTCGTCATTGGAACAGCCCCCGAGCCCGCCGTGAAGCTAGTAGATTGACCCCGTCTCGATGATCAATGACTCATCACCAGAGTAGACGAGAGTCTCTCCTCCAGGTACGGAATTCTCCATGAGTTCCATGCCCTGCGTGAAACCGATGAAGACATGCTTCCGACCGGCTTGGATCCGGGCGGGGTTGCACCCGCCAAGCCGGCTCGATGAGGTCGATGTAGATGTTTGGCTCAGGCTTAGATCTGTCGATTTTGCCATGAAGACATGGATTCCTCGAAGGGGACCCGGTACCTGTACTCGATTGAGTCGGCCTCGGGGCCCCAGCTGGCGTTGTTAATGTAGAACTTGCCGCGGCGACTCTTGGTCATCCTGCCAATGGCATATCCCTCGATACCTGGGAAAGAGCCCTTCAAGAACTTGAAACCACCATGTGTTGGCCCCATGGTGGGCGCCAACTGTCGTGGTTTTTCACGACAGATGTTCTAGTGTGAGGACTTAGACGTGAGGCCATCGCAAATGATGATTAGCTTGTTGGGGTTGAGCGGGTCGAAGGACACGAGCTAACCCAGGTTCGTCCCCTCACGGTGGAGGTAAAGACCAACTCCTGCTTTTCTGCTTATTGCTTGGGTATCGATTACAAGGGAGCGGATTCTCTTGACCTAGATGTCGATTGATTGTCACCTGATCTATCTATGCCGGGGACTCGCCTTTATGTACAGGTCGAGACCTCCAGCTTACAAGAGCCCGGGTCATGTTTTGACTCATGATTGAGCCCAACTCTAAGTCACCTTGATCCTCTTGCAAGTCATCAAGCGGCGGATTATGCTTCTGGGTCGCCACCGCCTCCTTCAGGTTCCGGGCCCTAAGTCGGCCCATCTTGTGAGTCGCCCTTCCAGTCTTGTGTCTTGATCGCTCCAGCTCTTCTGAAGCCTAGCTCCAAGTGTCGCCAGTGATATGACTCAGCCTTTATACGGCGGGTTATATCGCGGGGTCATATCCCCAACACTGGTGGATCACCAACCAACCTATACTAAGCATATAGGATAAGCAAGTAAGGTACAATAGCAAGTTACAAAAGTAGGCTATGCATCATAATAGGATCAATTACAGTAGCAAAATCTCATGCAAGCATGCGAGAGAATGAAATGGGCAATATAGGAATGATCAAGGTGGGTTTTCTTGCCTGGAAGCTCTGCGGAAAGGGGCTGATCGTTAGGAGTGTAGTCGATCTCGACAGCACGTCATGATGGGGAACATTGCATGAAAATCAAAAAATTCCTATGAATACCCAAGATCTAATCTAGGAGATGTATAGCTACAAGAGGGGAGTGGTGTCTACATACCCTTCTAGACCGAAAGCGTTAACGAACTAGAGATCATGGTTGGCGCAGTCGTACTCGCGTCGCGATCCAATCCAATCCAAGTACCGCACGTGCGGCACCTCCGAGTTTAGCACACGTATGGCTCGGCGGCATCCTATCATTCTTGATCCAGCAAGTGAGGGAGAGGGGGTAGATGAGATCTAAACTAACATGACGACGTGGTGGTAGTAATGGCAGCGGAACACCGATAGGGCTTCGCCAAGCGCTGACGGATCAAGGTGGAGGCTTATCGGAGAGAGAGACGAGGCTTGGGTTTGGTGTGTCCAGCCCTTGCGCCTCCTCCCCACTATATATAGTGGCGTTGGAGGGCTGGGGGTGCATCCCTAGCCCCTCCTCCAAGGAGGGGAGGCGTCCAAGGGAGGAAACTTGCCTCCCAAGGCAAGTGGACTCCTTCCCGGTTAGGGTTTCTCCTTCCCAGGCACATGGGCCTTGTAGGGGCTTGTTCCCTTGGCCCATTAAGTCCAGCCCCTCTACATCTCATGCTACTGTATGGGACATGGTGGAACCCTCCGAGGACTTCCGGACCCCTCTGGAACCCTCTAGAACCTTGTGGTGGCTTCCCGGTACAATACTAAAAAGACTAGACTTTTTCCTAGAACCCCGACAACAACTTTCCATATATAAATCTTTACCTCTAGACCATTCCGGAGCTCCTCGTGACGTCCCGGATCCCATCTGGGACTTTGAATAACCTTAGGATTTTTAACTATTAATATCTCAATACTACCTTAGTGATATCAAACATTAAGCGTGCGACCCTACGGGTTCGAGAATCATGTAGACATGGCTGAGACTCCTCTCCAGTCAATAACCAATAGCGGGACCTAGATGCACACATTGGTTCCTACATATTCAATGAAGATCTTTATCGGTTGAACCATGATATCAAGGATCCAGACAATCCCGTATGCAATTCCCTTTGTCCGGCGATATGTTACTTGCCTGAGATTCAATCGTCGATACCTTCATACCTAGTTCAATCTTGTTACCAGCAAGTCTCTTTACTCGTTTCGTAATACAATATCTAGTGACTAAACTCATTAGTCACGTGAAGCTTCTTATGATGTTGTATTGCCGAGAGGGCCTAGAGATATCTCTCCGTCATACAGAACGACAAATCACAGTCTCGATGCATGCCACCCAACAGACACCTTTGGAGATACCTGTAGAGCACCTTTATGATCACCCAGTTAAGAAGTGACGTTTGATAGCACACAAGGCATTCCTCCGGTATCTAGGAGTGGCATGATCTGATGGTCTAAGGAACTGATACTTGACATGAAGAAAGCTATAGAAAATAACTAAATGACCTGATGCTAAACTTACGGTTGGGTCTCTCCATCACATCATTCTCCTAATGATGTGATCCCATTATCAGATCACAACTCATGTAAATGGTTAGGAAACCATAACCATCTTTGATCAACGAGCTAGTCTAGTAGAGGATTACTAGGAAAACGGTGTAGTTTATGTATTCACACATGTATTTAAGTTTCCGATCAATACAATTCTAGCATGAATAATAAACATTTATCATGAATGGGAAATATATTATAACCAATTTATTATTGCCTCCAGGGCATATTTGCAACACGTCGGTCTTAGTGTCTACCAGAGAGAAGAGGGGCAAGAAACAATAAATATAAAGCAGACAAGTGCATCACGATGCATGACGTGGCAATATGCAGTGCTAGGGGTGAACTAACGCAGTGCTAGACGATATAAACAAAGAGGGAAAACATCTGGGAGTGTTTTCCCAATGTTTGGCCTTTTTCGGAAGATGAATCAGAGGAGAAGGATCCAGGTTCACTATGATGGAGGCGTGTGACTGATGAACGGATAGCATATTCGGAATCATTACATTTTCCTAAGCAACTTTCATATATAAATTATTTTCATCCGAGTTATGGATTATTTTATATGATTTTTCGAAATTCTAAATGATTTTCTGAATTTTTTTAAATATTGTTAATTCAAAATTTATTCAGTAACTGTTATGCATACCTAGAACTGTACCCAACTAACCAGCAGAGAGGCTGGCCAGTGGGCCCAGTTGACTAGGCCAACTGCCCAGTTAGCAGAGGCTGACTGGTGGGGCCTTTGCTGAGTTAGCGGATCGAGTGAACAGTCAACAAGACCGTTGACTGGTCAATACTGACCAGTGGGGGCCACGTGTAAGTGATACATATTTTTAACAGGGGGTTTAATTAAGTTTATATTCCAAACAACACGTGGGGTCAGGCTGTCAGTCAGTGGGTTAGTGGTTGTTAGGATTAACTTAAAGAAAAGGGGTTAGCGCTAATTAGGTAGTTAGAGGCCGGGCCCCACATGTCACAGGGCCAGTCGAAGGCTTAATGCGCGTGTGTGCACTGGAGCACACCGACGAGCTCCAGACGCGGCAGAGGCCCACTAGAGTTGAGCTCTGGCGACCATATACCGCGCGGGTGGGTTGTACAGGAAGCGGCTAGGGCGGCGGAGCAGCTGGTGGTGGTGGCTGGCCTGGGGGTTGCCTCGGGCGATGGCGGTGACGATGTGCAGCGGCGGCCGGGGACGCGACATGCATGGGGCGATCCTGGAGCGGCGGGAGAGAGAGAGAGAGAGAGAGAGAGCGGCCCCGCGTGGGTGAGGGGAGCAGGGCGCGCCCTCCAGCGGCAGGCGATGCGGGCGGGCGCGTGCGGGAGTGAGCGCGCGGGGAAGCCACGGGCAGCGGCGCGTGCGACCAGCGTAGACAATATAGGGGCGCGGCAAGCGGTGGGCGAGGTGATACGTCCTCAATGTATCTATAATTTATGAAGTATTCATGCCATTATCTTATCATTCTTGTGTGTTTTACAATCATTTTATAGAAACTTTATATCATTTTTTCGGACTAACCTATTGACCCAGTGCCCAGTGCCAGTTGCTGTTTTTTGCTTGTTTTTTACATCGCAGGAAATCAATATCAAACGGAGTCCAAACAGTGCGCAACTTTTTGGAGATTTTTTATGGACCAGAAGGAACCCAATGGGCCTGAGCTGCACCTGGGGGTGCCCTGAGGGGGGCACAACCCGCAGGGCGCGCTAGGGCCCCCTGGCGCGCCCAGATGGGTTTTGCCCACCTCGGTGGCCTCCCGCACCCCCTCTTTGCACTATAAATTCCCAAATATTCCGAAACCCTTCGGGGTAGCCCTAGATCAGAAGTTCCGCCACTGCAAGGTCCCTGTATCCACAAGATCCAATCTAGACCCCGTTCCAGCACCCTGTCGGAGGGGGGAATCATCTCCGGTGGTCATCTTCATCATCCCGGCGGCCACCACGATGAGGAGGGAGTAGTCCACCCTCGGGGCTAAGGATTTGTACCAGTAGCTATGTGTTTGATCTCTGTCTCTCTTGTGATCTATATCATGGGCTTTGTTAATATAGTCGGATCATATGATGTGTCTCCCCTCTATACTCTTGTTATGATGAATTGAATCTTTACCCTTCAAAGTTTTGTCTTATCAGATTGAATATTCAGAGACGAGAACACATGATATATGTCTTGCAATATGAATACTTGAGGTGACAATGAGGTATCTTATTGATTCACTTGATATGTGTTATGGCATTCAACTCGCGGATTCCCGCGGTGATATTGGGGTAATCTAGGCATAGAGGTTGATGCACGTTTTTTTCTGACGGAAACTTTGGGGTCTCTTTATAGTTCTTTGTGTGGATTGAGTATTATGAATATGAATTTGCTTTGGTGTTATTCTAGTATGAACTCTAGGATAGATCGAACGGGAAAAATAGCTTTGTGTTATTTTAGTATGAACTCTTGAATAGATCGAACGGAAATAATAGCTTTGCGGTGGTTTCGTGACCTAGAAACAATTCCTATCTTTTGTTCTCCGCTAATAGGAACTCGGGAGTGATTGTTTATTTCACTTTGAGGGATAATCATATGATTCAACTATGTTAGCATTGTTGAGAGGTTGCACTAGCGAAAGTACGAACCCTAGGCCTCATTTTTAAGCAATGCAGCACCGTTTTTGTGCCCGTTTACTATTTGCTACCTTGCTGTTTTTATTTATTCAGATTATAAAAATATATTTCTACTATCCATATTACACTTTAATCACCATCTCTTCGTCGAACTAGTGCACTTATACAATTTGCCATCGTACTGGGTGTGTTGGGGACACAAGAGATTTCTTGTATTTGGTTGCAGGGTCGTTTGAGAGAGACCATCTTCATCCTACACCTCTCACGGATTGATAAACCTTAGGTCATCCACTTGAGGGAAAATTGCTACTATCGTACAAAACTCTACACTTGGAGGCCCAACACGTGTCTACAAGAATAAAGTTGCATAGTAGACATCAAGCTCTTTTCTGGCGCCGATGCCAGGGAGGTGAGTGCTTGAAGGTATATCTTTATATCTTGCAATCGAATCTTTTAGTTTCTTGTTTTATCACTAGTTTGGTTTATAAAAGAAAACTACACAAAAAATGTAATTGAGGTTGCATCATATTATTGATCATCTTTATAATATCTTTCTTGAAAATGATGGTTCGAAAAATTGTGCTCAATTGTTAGAAGAAGAATTTTGTAAAATGATTGGCATGAATGATGAGCATGATTGCAATATTGTTGGTATGAACTCTTTGAATATCCTAACGATATGCAAATCCATAAGCTTGGGGATGCTATGTTTGATGAAGATGATATTTTTATTCCCCCAAGTTTTGATGTGCAAGTTTGTTATAATGGTAGCATGCCTCCTATTTATGATGATTATATTGATGATAGTGTATTTGGAGAGGTCATGACTTTATTTAGTGATGATTCCACTATTTTGGAAGAGGTTACAATTTATTATGAGAACAAAGTTGCTATCTATGATGATTATGGTGATGACATGTATGCTATAAAGAATAATGATAACCATGAAACTTGTCATCATTATTTTAATTTCCAATCCCATGATAGTTATTTTGTTGAGTTTACTCCCACTACTATTCATGAGAATAAATTTGCTTATGTGGAGAGTAGTAAAATTTCTATGCTTGTGGACCATGAAAAGAATGCTTTATGTGATAGTTATATTGTTGAATTCATTCACAATGCTACTGAAAATTATTATGGGAGAGGAACATGTGCTTCTACATATTGCAATAATATCAAGTTTCATCTCTATGTGTTGAAAGTTTTGAAGTTATGCATGTTTTGCCTTCCTATGCTAGTTGATTCTTGTTCCCATGAATTATTTACTCATAAAATCCCTATGCATAGGAAGTCGGTTAGGCTTAAATGTGCTTGCCATGTGATTCATGATGCTCTTTTTCATGTTTCAATTCTTATCTTTTATGCGAACATCATTGAAATCATCATGCCTAGCTAAAAGGCATTAAAGAAAAGCGCTTGTTGGGAGACAACTCAACACTTTTACCAATTGTTTTTGTATGTTCACATGATTAGGCTACTGTAGTAATCATGTTTTATTGTCTTTGTTTCAATAAAGTGCCAAGTAAAGCGTTTCGGATCATGTTGGGTGATAGTTGATTTGATCTTGCTGAAAAACAGAAACTCTTTCGCTCACGAAAATAAGTCTCATTTTTAACAGAAGAGTGATTTTGAGTTGATTATTTTTGCAGAAGATTAATATACAAATTTCTCACGTGCTCAAATTTTTTTTCATAATTTTGGAGTAACAGAAGTATGGTTTGAGTACAGATTACTACAGACTGTTCTGTTTTTGACAGATTCTGTTTTCAATGCATAGTTTGCTTGTTTCCTTGTTTCTATGGCTTATATTGCTCAATATAAATTGTGGAAATGACATGTTACAGTAGGCATCGTGTGGAAACAATTATGAATCTTGTCTTTGACAGTACCAAAAGTGAAATGGCTTGCCCTTTATCATACTAACCTATCTCACGAAGTTCCGATTAAATTTTGTGTGATTGAAGTTTTCAAGTTTTGGGTGAAATGTCGATATGAGGAGAATAAGGAGTGACAAGACCCTAAGCTTGGTGATGGACAAGGCACCCCCAAGGTAATATTCAAGGAAGATCCAAGCAACTAAGCTTGGGGATGCCCCGGAAGGCATCCCCTCTTTCGTCTTCAGCATTATCAGTAACCTCACTTGGAGCTATATTTTCATTCGTCACATGATATGTGTTTTGCTTGGAGCGTCCATTTATTTTGCTAGGATTTGCTTTCTGTTATTTATAATAATGCTTTGCATCTTTTATTTCAATAAAAGTGGCAATGATATCCTTTGCCATGCTTATTTTGCAAGTATACTTGTTTCTGTTTGAAAACAGAAAGTTTATTGATGTTGCAAAAATTCTATAGAAAAGTCAGAATATGATAAATTGTTGAAACCTTTTTTAAAATAATCATGATAAATTTCCTATAGTGTGGTACTTTTCTAATAATTTTTGGAGTTAGTGAAGTATGATGAATCTTGCATTCTTTACAGACTGTACTGTTTTGGCAGATTGCTGTTATGTTTGCATTGTTTGCATATGTTTGCTTGCTTAATGATTCTATTTGAGGATAGGACTATAAAATATGCAGAGGCATTTAGTATGCAATGTTGAATAATAATTTTAGTGATTTGCTACAGTACAGAATGGTAAGGTTATTGCATTGGTTTATACTAACTTATCTCACGAGTTCTTGTTGAGTTTTGTGTGGATGAAGCTTTTGAGATTTAGGAAAACCGTGATATGAGAAGAATTAAGGAGACACAAAAGCTCAAGCTTGGGGATGCCCAAGGCACCCCCAAGATAATATTTCAAGAAGTCTCAAGCATCTAAGCTTGGGGATGCCCCGGTAGGCATCCCACCTTTCTTCTTCGACGATTATCGGTTAGCATCAGTTGAACCTAAGTTTTTGCTTCTTCACATGATGTGTGCTATTCTTGGAATGTCATTTTATTTTGTTTTTGCTTTCTGCTTTAATAAAATACTTATATCTAAAAGTTTTTGAATAAGAGAGAGTCCTTAAATAGCTACCTATTTACTTAACTACTCGCATGATCTTCACTTATATCTTTCTGGAGTAGTTTATCATTTACTCTTGTGCTTCACTTATATCCTATGAGTAAATTGTTGAATAAATTGAATGTCATGAAGTTGAAATCATATCATGTCTAGTGGTAACTTCACATTGGGTTTAGTAAGTGAAAGCTTTTGAAGCTTGACAACCACAATATTGGTCATACAAGCAATTCACGAATAATTAGTATAAGGAAGAGAACTTTCACATGCAAATATACTATCTTGGAAATCTTTTGTGATTGTGATCCCCCATCAAAATATTATATGCCAAAATTGTTGATGTTGGACAAGGAAGACAACGGAATGATTTATGTTTGTTCATATTCACATAGAAGTTATATTGTCATAGATCCTTCAACATGTGGTGCTTGCCCCCTATCTTTGCTAGCCAAAAATTCCGCATCAAGTAGAGATACTACTTGTGCATCCAAAAACCCTTAAACCCAAATATTATTTTCAAGAGTCCACCACACCTACCTAAGGATTGCGCGAGATCCTTCAAGTAAGTTGTCATCGGTGCAAAAAGGCAATAAAAATTGCTTCTAAAAGTGTTAGATCATTGAGTGTAAGAGAAAATTGAGCGTTGTATGTACTTGTGATGGCAAAGAATAAAAGCGACAGACTGCATATAAAGGTTGCTATCATAAGGGGCAATATAACGTGACGTTCTTTTGCACTAAGGGGTTGAGCATACAAACAATTAAGCGCATGGCAACCTCTGCTTCCCTCTGCGAAGGGCCTATCTTTTACTTTTTAGTATTTACTTTTACGCAAAGAGTCAAAGTTTTTCTCTCCATTCCTTTTTATTTTTCTCTTTTGGCAAGCATCATGTGGTGAGGAAAGGTCTAGGCACATATGCCCAGTTGAATATGGGTAGCATGAGTTATTATTGTTGACATCACCCAAAGGTGAATACATTGGGATGGGAAATTGTAAGCCCCTATCTTTCTATGTGTTCGGTTGAAACGTTTTGCTCCTGTGTATGCGGTGAGTGTTAGAAATCATAGAAGAATATATGATGGTTGAGTATGTGGAGCTCTTACTTAGACTCTATTGAATAAGTTGAATTGCAATTGCTTGATGACTGAGAACATAGGTTGTTGAGTTTCAAGAGAGTTCATTGTTTGAACCTTAACATGTGAATTAGTTGCTACTATAACATGAAAAGTTTTATAAGAAAGAATTGATGGTATGACGCTAGAAAAAGTGATTGAAATTATCATTGATCAAACTTATGCACTTTGCTAGCATTCACACTTCATAAATTATTTCTTTTATCATTTACCTACTCGAGGACGAGTAGGAATTAAGCTTGGGGACGCTGATATGTCTCTAACGTATCTATAATTTATGAAGTATTCATGCCATTATCTTATCATTCTTGTGTGTTTTCCAATCACTTTATAGCAACTTTATATCATTTTTTGGGACTAACCTATTGACCCAGTGCCCAGTGCCAGTTGCTGTTTTTTGCTTGTTTTGAAATCAATATCAAACGGAGTCCAAGCACCGCGTAACTTTTTGGAGATTTTTTATGGACCAGAAGGAACCCAATGGGCCTGAGTTGCACCTGGGGGATGCCCCGAGGGGGGCACAACCCACCAGGGTGCGCTAGGGCCCCCTAGCGTGCCCAGGTGGGTTGTGCCCACCTTGGTGGCCTCCCGCACCCCCTCTTTGCACTATAAATTCCCAAATATTCTGAAACCCTTCGGGGTAGCCCTAGATCAGAAGTTCTGGTGCTACAAGGCCTTTGTATCCACAAGATCCAATCTAGACCCCGTTCCAGCACCCTGCCGGAGGGGGGAATCATCTCCGGTGGCCATCTTCATCATCCCGGTGGCCACCACGATGAGGAGGGAGTAGTCCACCCTCGGGGCCAAGGTGTTTGATCTCTCTCTCTCTCTCTCTCGTGATCTATATCATGGGCTTTATTAATATAGTCGGATCATATGATGTTTCTCCCCTCTATACTCTTGTTATGATGAATTGCCTTCAAAGTTTTGTCTTATCGGATTGAATATTCAGAGATGAGAACACATGATATATGTCTTGAAATATGAATACTTGAGGTGACAATGAGGTATCTTATTGATTCACTTGATATGTGTTATGCCATTAAACTCGTGGATTCCCGCGGTGATATTGGGATAATCTATGCATAGGGGTTGATGCACGTTTTTCTCTGATGGAAACTTTGGGGTCTCTTTATAGTTCTTTGTGTGGATTGAGTATTATGAATATGAATTTGCTTTTGTGTTATTCTAGTACGAACTCTAGGATACATTGAACGGAAAAAATAGCTCTGTGTTATTTTAGTACGAACTCTTGAATAGATCGAACGGAAAGAATAGCTTTGAGGTGGTTTCGTGACCTACAAACAATTCCTATCTTTTGTTCTCTGCTAATAGGAACTCGTGAGCGATTCTTTATTGCACTTCGAGGGATAACCATATGATCCAACTATGTTAGCATTGTTGAGAGGTTGCACTAGCGAAAGTACGGACCCGGTGCCTCATTTTTAAGCATTGCAACACCATTTTTGTGCCCGTTTATATTGCTACCTTGCTATTTTTATTTATTCAGATTATAAAAATATATTTCTACCATCCATATTACACTTTTATCACCATCTCTTTGCCGAACTAGTGCACCTATACAATTTGCCATTGTATTGGCTGTGTTGGGGACGCAAGAGATTTCTTGTATTTGGTTGCATGGTCGTCTGAGAGAGACCATCTTCATCCGACACTTCTCACAGATTGATAAACCTTAGGTCATCCACTTGAGGGAAAATTGCTACTGTCCTACAAAACTCTGCACTTGGAGGCCCAAGACGTGTCTACAAGAATAAAGTTGCGTAGTAGACATCATGAGGGCACGAGCATGCAGGCGCGGACAGAACGCGGCTAGGGCGAGGGCGACAGTTTACGGGTGGCGGGCACTGTCGCGGTGAGCATGCGACGAGCACGGGGACGGGCGCGGCCATGACGAGGGATTTGGCTAGCGGGCGTTCTCAAGCTTGGGAGAGAGTAGAGGGGAGCGGGACCTCACCTACCGGCTCAAGGCGGCCGGCGAGCGATTTAGGAGCAGCAGGTGGGTGGTGAAACAACAATAGTGTTGCGGTGGCAGGAGGTGGAAGACAACGTCCCCGGGGGCGCTCCAGTGGCTCCCAGCCCGTGTGCGTGGTTGGGGACTAGGAAGTAGACGATGGTGATGCTTCAAGGCATGTCGGCAAGGCGAGCGATGGCTGGTGGCCGCGGTGGTGCAAGGTGGGGTGGCGGCGATGGCGCTCTGTGAGGCGGATCTAGGGGAGGGAGAGCGCGTGGGAGGAGAGGAAGAGTGGAGCAAGGGCCCGAGGCGACCGGGGGGGCATGGTGCCCTCATCCCCCATCGGCGTGGCAGCGCGGGGCGCTGTGCCAGGACCGGCACGGACAAGCGGTGGCGCCCCGGTCGGTTGAACAGGGGAGGAGGAGGGAAGACGACAAAGAGGGAGGTGCTGGGCCGCTGGGCCGGGTCGGGTGGCTCCCCTTTTTCTTGTCTTTTTTTCCGTTTCCGTTTTTATTTTTATTAAAACTTTTGTTTTTATTTCTTTTTAAAACAAAATAGTTTTATAAAATATAAAAATTACACCTAGAATAAGGTTATAAATTAGGCCACTGCCACAATTAGTTTAGCATTTAAATAAATTAGCTTGTAATTTTTATCATTTAAAAATCATTTAATTATTGTTTTAGGGCATTTAAATTTTTTATAATTTTTTTTGCTTCACCACCATAATTAGTTATGGATTATTTGCCACATGATGAACATTTTAGTTTTCATGTTTGTGAATTTCTGTATTTCACTTATTATTTAAATTTGATTCAAAGTGGAATTTGGAATTAGATATAAGATAAAGATGATGAAGCACTATTTAGCAAAATGATTAGCTTAATCACAGGTGTTACTGTAGCTCAAAATACAGGGGTGTTACAACTCTCCTCCTCTAAAAGAAATTCTCATCCCGAGAATTAAGAGGTAGAAGGGAAAAGATCGGGGTATTCCGCTCGAAGATTATCTTCAAGTTCCCAAGTGGCTTCATCTTTAGTATGATTTGACCATTGCACTTTGAGGAACTTTGTAACCTTCTGACGGGTTCGAGGTTCGGTTTCTTCAAGAATGCTGATCGAATGCTCTTTATAAGTGAGATCATCTTGAACTTCGATCAATTCTGGATCCACTTCACGTTCCGGGTCCTTGAAGCAATGATGAAGTTGTGACACGTGGAAGACGTCATGGACGTGATAGAATTGAGGTGGCAATTCCAATTGATAAGCCACTAGTCCAAGACAGGAAAGAATGCGGAAAGGACCAATGTAGCGAGGATCTAACTTACCCTTGACTCCGAACGGATGAGTGCCTCTCAAAGGAGTCACACATATAGTCTAGCTCACCGAGTTGATAGGTTGAACCCCAGTGTTTACGATAATATATAATTGCTATTCTGGCGGGACTGGGCCGCCTTGAGATTATCCCGGACAATGCGGACTTGCTCTTTAGTTTGTTGGATAATGTATGGACCAATGAGCATCCATTCCCCAGTTTTTGACCAATTCAGATGGGTTCAACCCTTACATCCATATAGCACTTCGAAGGGCGTCATCTTCAAGCTAGCTTTGTAGATGTTGTTATAGGAAAATTCAGCATAAGGGGGGATTCTTTCCATTTCTTGCAAACAAGATAACACAAGCCCAAAGCATGTCTTCAAGAATTTGATTGACTCGCTCGACTTGGCCTTGGGATTGGGGATGACAAGCAGTGCTCCAGGTTATATGAGTTCACATTGCCTCTTGGAAACTATCCCAAAACTTCGAAGTGAATAGCTGCCACGATTTGAACTGATTTCCTTCGGAGTGCCATGAAGTGTCACAATTTTGGAGATATATAAGTTTTCCAATTGGCTAGCAGTGATTGTCTCCTTGACTGGCAGAAAGTGTGCAAGTTTCAAGAATTTGTAGATGACGAAAAAGATAGCATCATTACCTTTTTGTGACTTGGGAAGGCCAGTGATGAAGTCCATCTAAATCTTAACTCATTTCCACTCAGGAATAGGGAGTGGTTGCAGAAGTCCAGCCGGTTTCTGATGTTCTGCCTTGACGCGATGGCAAACGTCACATTCTTCAATATACCGAGCAATGTCTTGCTTCATCTTAGACCACCAGTACTTCTGATGGATGTCTAGATACATCTTGGTACTTCCCAGAGGAATAAAGAGAGGGGTGTCATGTGCTTCTTTCATCACCTTCTCTGTCATAAGCTCGAATCGGGGTACCACAATGCGATCCTTGAAGTACAAGGTTCCATCCTCAGCAAGCGAGGAATCTCTGGATTTCTCTAAGGCAAGATCCCTTTTCATCTGATCAACATGAGCAGCTTTGTCTTGTGCGGACTTAATAGCTTTTAGAAGAATTGAGTCCAAGACAAGGTTATTCAAAGAACCCTGTGAACTAGTTGAAGGTTCAATTTGCGAAGCTCTTCATGAAGGCGGGGTTGAGCTTTGTGCACCATGTGGTTGTTGCAATAAGCCTTGCGACTCAGGGCATCTGCCATCACGTTAGCCTTGCCAGGGGTATAAGATATACCGCGGTCATAATCTATAATAGCTTCCATCCATCATTGCTGACGGAGGTTCAAATTTGGTTGGGTAAATAGATACTTCAGACTTTGATGATCGGTGAAGATCTCGCAACGATTACCGAGAAGGTAATGCCACCACAACTTTAGTGCATAGATAACTGTAGCAAGCTAGAGGTCCTGAACTGGATAGTTATCTTTGTGAGGGCGCAACTGTCAAGAGGCATAAGCAATCATCCTGCGCTCTTGCATTAGGACACAGCCTAACCTTGACGAGATGTGATGTCTACTACGCAACCTTCTTCTTGTAGACTCGTGTTGGGCCTCCAAGCGCAAAGTTTTGTAGGACAGTAGCAAATTTCCCTCAAGTGGATAACCTAAGGTTTATCAATCCGTGGGAGGCGCAGGATGAAGATGGTCTCTTTCAAACAACCCTGCAACCAAATAACAAAGAGTCTCATGTGTCCCCAACACACCCAATACAATGGTAAATTGTATAGGTGCACTAGTTCGGCGAAGAGATGGTGATACAAGTGTAATATGGATGGTAGAAATATATTTTTATAATCTGAATAAATAAAAACAGCAAGGTAACTAGTAACAAAAGTGAGCAAAAACGGTATTGCAATGCTTGAAAACAGGGCCTGGGGTTCATACTTTCACTAGTGCAATCTCCCAACAATGATAACATAATTAAATCATATGGTAATCCCTCAACGTGCGACAAAGAGTCACTCCAAAGTTCCTATCACGGAGAACATAAGATGAAATTGCTTGTAGGGTATGAAACCACCTCAAATTTATTCTTTCTGATCAATCTTTTGGGCTATTCTTGTAAGTGTCACAAACAGCCCTAGACTTCATACTAAAATAACACCATATGATACACATCAATCAACCCTAATGTCACCTAGATACTCCAATGTCACCAAAAGTATCCGTGTGTCAATTATAAGATATGCATCAAACAACTTCAGATTCATAATATTCAATCCAGCACAAAGAACCTCAAAGAGTGCCCCAAGATTTCTATCGAAGAAACAAGGATGAAAACGTGCATCAACCCCTATGCATAGATTACCCCAATGTCACCTCGGGAATCCGCGAGTTGAGTGCCAAAACATACATCAAGTGAATCAATAGAACACCCTTTTTCACCATGGGTATCCCACGCAAGACATACATCAAGTGTTCTTAAATCCATAAAAGTATTCAATCCAATAATAGTGAAACCTCAAAGGTAGAAACTCAATTCATCACAACAAGATAGAGAGGGGAAAACACCATATGATCCAACTATATTAACAAAGCTCGTGATACATCAAGATCGTGCCAAATCAAGAACACGAGAGAGAGAGAGAGAGATCAAATAGATAGTTGCTAGTACATACCCTCAACCCCGAGGCTGAATTACTCCCTCCTCGTCATGGAGACTGTCGAGATGATGAAGATGGCCTCCGATGATGATTTTCCTCTCCGGCAGGGTGCCGGAACAGGGTCATGATTGAGTTTTCTTGGATACAAAGGCTTGCGACGGCGGAACTTCTCATCTAGGGTTCTTTTCGGGGGTTTTGGTATTTATAAGAATTTTTGGCGTAGGTTTCATGTCAAGTGGGTGCCCGAGGGGCCCACAAGCCATAGGCTAGCGCCCTGGGGGGTAGGGCGCGGCTAGGGGGCTTGTGGCCTCCTCGTCAACTTCCTGGCCCAACTCTTGTGCTTCGGGGGTCTCTTTCGGTCCATAAAAATCATTGTAAATTTTCAGCCCATTCCGTGAACTTTTATTTCGGCACAAAAAACGACACCACAGTAGTTCTGCTGAAAGCAACATCAGTCTGGGGTAGTTCTAATAAAATCATACCAAACCATATAAGATTGTTGTAAACATAGCATGAATACTTCATAAATTATAGATACGTTGGAGACGTATCAACATCCCCAAGCTTAATTCCTGCTCATCCTCGAGTAGGTAAATGATGATCGCACACAGTTTCATCGAAGGGTCTCTGATTGGACTGTCGTGTTTGGACCATCCTGCAGTAGTGTGGGTGTGCATCCAATTTACTTGCTTATGAAAACCTCGGGCATTTGAGAAAGCCCATCATTGGAATATGCAAGCTAAGTTCTATAATGAAAACCTCCCACTAGTATATGAAAGTGACAACATAGGAAACTCTCTGCATGACAAACATGGTGCTACTCTGAAGCACAAGTGTGGAATAACATCGCCCCTTCTCTCTTTTCTTTCATTTTTTCTCTTTTTTGGGCTCTTTTATTTTCTTTTTCATCTGGAGTCTTATCTCAACTTGTGGGGGAATCAATAGTCTCCATCATCCTTTTCTCACTGGGATAATGCTCTAATAATGATGATCATCACACTTCTATTTACTTACCACTCAATATTACAACTCAATATCTAGAACAATATGACTCTATATTAATGCCTCTGGCAGTGTACGAGGACGTGTAATGATCTAGCGTAGCAAAGATATCAAAAAAGGACAAGCCATGAAAATATCATGCTAGCTATCTTACGATCATGCAAAGCAATATGACAATGAATGCTCAAGTCATGTATATGATGATGGAAGTTGCATGTCAATATATCTTGGATTGGTTATGGAAATGCCATAATAGATAGGTATGGGGGCTATTTTGAGGAAGATATAAGGAGGCTTATGTGTGATAGAGCGTATCATATCATGGGGTTTGGATGCACCGGTGAAGTTTTCACCGACTCTCGTGGTAAGAAATGGCAATGGACGGTACCGAAGAGGCTAGCAAATTGCAGAAAGGTAAGAGTGCGTATAATCCATGGACTCACATTAGTCATAAAGAACTCACATACTTATTGCGAAAGTTTATTAGTCCTCGAAGCAAAGTACTACCACACATGCCCCTAGGGGGATAGATTGGTAGGAAAATGCCATCGCTCGCCCCCGATCACCACCCATAAGGAAGACAATCAATAATAAATCATGCTCCAACTTCTTAGCATAATGAGAGACTATACATGCATGCTTCGGGAATCACAAACCATAACACATATATCCTTACTAAACCACAATCATTCACTAGTACCCCCCACATATTACCATCTCAATATCGCAAAACTATTGCAAGGAATCAAACCTATCATATTCTTCTACAAGTTTTATGTAGGATTTTACGACTAACCATGTGAATGACCAATTCATGTTGACTCTCTAGATAGATATAAGTGAAGCATGAGAGTTTAATTATTTCTAAAAAGACCATGCCCTAATAAATATAAGTGAAGCATGAGAGTTTAATTCCTTCTAAAAAGACCATGCCCTAATAAATATAAGTGAAGCAAAATGGCATTCTACAAATAAGGGTTTTTCTATAAGTAGAGAAACACGCTTCCAAACTTCAAATGATATAAGTGAAGCATGTGAAGCGTTCTATAAAGCCATACTCAAAAGATATAAGTGAAGTGCAAAGAGCATTATATAAATCAACCAAGGATTAATTGATCCACCCAGATCCCAAGGTATAACAAAGCCAATTTTAATTAACAATGATTTGTAGTGAGAAAAAAGCAACATATATCATGCAATGATGAAGTCTAACTCTCTTCCTATGCATCGGCATGTCATAAAAGAACAATTCATGCACACAAAGTAAAGGCCGATACATAGCATAAGTAGTTTCTTGCAATTTTATCGTGTTACAAACATGGAGAGGTGGAGATGTAGTTCCTATCTCATAATAATTGCAAGTAGGAGCAACAAGCACAGACATATTGTATTTATTAAAATCATCATGCGTAACGGTAAAACGCAACCGATCAACATAATCCTTAATAAGCGCAAACTTCTCCGATATAGTGTAGTTGGCAGAATTCAAAGAGATAGTAGGACTATCATGTGTGGGTGCAATAGCAACAATTTCATTCTTAACATAAGGAACTATAGCAAGTTCATCTCCATAAGCATAATTCAAATTGGCATCTTGGTCACAAGCATAACAAGCATCAATTTCATCATAAAGGGATATTTCAAATGAATCAACAGGATCATAGCAATCATCATAGCATTTATCCTGTCGTAAGCATGAAGAGAAATTAAAAAATGTATGAGTTGAAGAGTTACTATCATTATAAGGTGGGCACGGGTGATCAATCCGCTCTTTCTCATTTTGTTCATCGCTCTCCTCCTCATCCTTTTCATCTAATAGTTCACAGTTTTAGCAATTTCTTCTTCCATAGGTTCCTACAAAATATTAGTCTCTTCTTGGCCAGAGAATGTGTCCTCATGCTTTAACATAAGCATTATAAGCATAGTTTTTATAGCAATATTTAAGTATGTCAACAAAATTGGATTTATAAAGAGTAGCATCATACTTTCCAATTAAGGAAGCAATTCCATAAGCACCCTTAAAACAAAAGATTCTTCAATTTGTTCAATATCATAATAATTATAAACACCTTTAGCATAATAAGATACGATTCCATTATCACTAAACTCACGTTGATAGGGAAAGTGTTTATTAGGGTCTTCAGAACAACAAGTAAAATCATGTATTTCACATAAATTCTAAGCATAGCAATGCATAGTATTAATATGATGCCATAAAAGTTTCCTTTTTGAGATAAGCGGTGTCGCACAAAATGAGCATGCCCATCTAATGATTTTCCCTCAACTAAGCTAGTTGGGTTTTCATCACGAGCACATAGGGATCGAAGATAATTGAAGTAGAAAGCTTCAACAGTATGATAGATTTTGGGTGATTCATCGACCATTGGGTAAGCAGGTACAACTAATTTTTTGGTATTTTACGTTTCCTGCCCATAACAAAAGATAGTAAACAAGAGCAAAAAATAAAGACTACTCAGTGATAAAGCAAACAAGCACACGAGAAAATATTCACCCCACGCTATTGCTCTCCTGTAACAGCGCCAGAAAAATGTCTTGATAACCCATAAGTATAGCGGATCAACTATAGGTTTTTTGATAAATACGAGTGTCAAACCCAACGAGGATCTAAAGGTAGGATTTGTAGTTTGTTCAAGTTCTATCGACCACCGATACAACTCTACGCGCACTTAACATTCGCTTTACCTAGAACAAGTATGAAACTATTTTGTAGGTGATAGGATATGTTTGCAATAATAAAATTAGAGGTACTTAGTGGAAATAAAACTAGGATTAATTACAAGATAATAGAAGTTAGTTATTTAGTAGAAAGCGTTTTGTAACATAAGAGAAGGATTTTGTCCATAGGCAATTGATAATTAGACCGGTAATCATTATTGCAATTTTATATGAGGGAGAGGCATGAGCTAACACACTTTCCGTACTTGGATCATGTGCACTTATGACTGGAACTCTAACAAGCATCCACAACTACCAAAGATCATTAAGGTAAAACCCAACCATAGCATTAAGTATTAAGTCCTCTTTACCCCCATACGCAACAAGCCCCTTACTCGGGTATGTGTTTCAGTCACTCACGCCACCCACCACAAGCGAATCATGAACATATTGCAACACCCTACAGCGGAAATTCCTCACGCTTGCATGACACGGAGAGCACCATGGGACAACACGAAAGTAAAACATACAACTCAAACCAATCACGATCATCAATCAACACATAGGACAAAACGAATCTACTCAAACATCATAGGATAATCATACATCATTGGGAAATAATATATAGCATTAATCACCATCTTTAAGTAGAGATTACAGTGGGAGAAGAGGCGTTACACCGCTGCATAGAGGGGGAGAGAGAGTTTGGTGACGACGGCGATGAAGTTGTTGGTGTAGCTTGTCATCATGATGATTGCTCTGGCTGCGTTATAGCGCCATTGGGAGAGAGGGGGAGTGAGCCCCCTCCTTCTCCTTCTTCCTTGGCCTCCCCCCTAGATGGGAAAAGGGTTTCCCCTCTGGTCCATGGTCTCCATGGCGGCGGAGGGGCAGGAGCCCCTTTGAGATTGGATCTCTCTCTGTACTCTTCTGTTTTGCGTTCATATTTTCTGGCCGAAAACCGTTTCTTAAATTCGGGAGATCTGTAACTCCGATCGTGCTGAAATTTTAACATGATTTTTTCCAGATATTATCTTTCTTGCGGCAAAAGAAGGGCGCCAACCGACTTACAAGGGGCTCACGAGGTACCATAGCGCGCCCTGGTGCCTCATGGGCCCCTCGAGCACCGTCTTGCGTCGATTCTTCTTCCAAAAAATCACATATATTTCAAAATAAATCTCCGTAAATTTTTATCGCATTTGGACATCGTTTGATATGGACTACGAAGCAAAAAACATGCAATAAACAGGAACTGACACTGGGCACTGGATCAATATGTTAGTCCCAAAAATAATATAAAATATTGCCAAAAGTATATGAAAGTTGTAGAATATTGGCACGAAACAATCAAAAATTATAGATACGACAGAGGCGTATCAGTCTCACCGAACACCGCCTTGCCCGCCTTGTCGCCCCTCCTCATAGGCGGCCGCCACCTCCGCCACCCGCTGGCGGTACCGCCAGCGGGCGAGACGGATCTCACAGGCGAAGTGGTAGGCCTCGAGCACCGCCTCCTACTCCGTCAGGTCCGCATTAGGCGCGACCGCCCTGCCAGCGGCGAGCCGCTGCTCCACCTGCACGTGCTCTTGGAGGAGGTCGTGGTTGTAGGCCGCGTTGTCCTGCGCCTCCCGAAGCCACTCCTCCCGCACCATGACTATGTAATGGGCACGTGCCTCACCGATGATCATGGTGCAGTGCACCAGCGAGGGTGGCGTGGATGAGGAGGGTGGCGTGGAGGACGAGGAGGGTGGCGCTGACTCATCGTCGGTCGCATCCTCCATTGGACGTCATGGATGGCTGTCAAGGAGGACGAGGAGGACGACGAGGAATCCATGGTGGGAGCGATGCAGAAAGGGATCGGATGTGGATGACTGCGGATATGGCCGGTGCGGCGGTTCATATAGCAATGGCGGGCGGCGGAGGGACGAACGGGTGGCCGTCGGAGGAGACGCCTCGACAACCGCGTGCCATCAGTGTGGGTGGCGCATGGACAGATAGGCGGCCATCGTATTGTTTGAACGCACAGCAGTCGCCTGCACCGGAAAACAACGCGGGCGACGCTCTCTCAACCGGCGCACACTTCAATGCCGGCGCCAGTGAACGGTCGAGCACTGACGTTCTGGAGCGGCGTTGACCGTTTCGGACGGGAAGCTCACACGGGGGAGGAGGGGTTTTGGTGGGCCAGAACTAAACCCGGGCATGGGCAGCCCGGCCCGACGACCCGGCCCGAGCCCGGCCCGAAAAACCCGGGCCGGGCCGGGCCGGGCTTGACGTTCCGGCCGGGCTCGGGCCTTATTTTGCAGCCCGGAAGATAGTTCGGGCCGGGCTCGGGCTTCATTTTTTATGTATTTCGGGCCGGGCTTTCGGGCTTCGGGCCGGGCTTGCACATGCGTACACTAAAAAACAACGTTTGGGTCGGGCTTTCGGGCTTCAGGCTTGATTTCGGGCCGGGCTCGGGCTTGAAAACAGGGAGTATTTCGGGCTTGGGAAATGAAGGTCGGGCTTTTACAAGCCCGGCCCGAAACCCGGCCCGGCCCGACGTTTGCCCGGGTTTAGCCAGAACCGTCAGAAGTGGGTGTGGCAGCGGTCCGGACTCCCGCAGAGCCCCCCATGTTTGTTTTTGGTTCGCGAGAGAAAGTATGTCCGGACTGTGGTGCGAAACGATACAAAACTGTGTTGAATGGCTTCCGCGGTCCGGACAGCATAATCCCGACGGATGCGGAAGGTTTGAGGGTCGACCGTTGAAGATGCCTTAAGAACCACATGGTTTAAGTTCGATGTAACTGACATTGGCATAGAGAGAGTTTTGGGTGGGTTCGCACTGTCAAAGTCGGCCTTCTTATTCGGGGCCGGACAGTGGGATTTTGGACGTGTGACTCGGCCCGGTTCAATTTGAACAATAACTTTCAAAGCTTATAAATGTTTAGACCATTTGATCCAAATATATATACAATATTAAAACATGATTTGATACATTCGTATTTAGACAAATTTAAGAAAAGAATTTTGGGATGGAGGGAGTATAATATTTGGGGCGTCCACGTCGAAGATGCTGAAATACACTTGGCTGACCGAAGTGCACGGCGCGTGAGCAGTAAGTTTGTTTCTAAAAACTGAGCAGGTGAGTTCGTGGTAGGCTGACCCGAAAGCAGAAACCTTGCCACTTTTCACGCGGCAAACAGGGCATTTGATGCTCTCGTCTCATGTCACCTATAGTTTCATCTGCCGTGGCCAAGAACGACAAAATCAGCTAACCAAGAACGCACATGACCCTGGAATTCTGCTCCTACTTTACTTCAGCAACCACCCTCTCGCCATCTCTGCAAGACAGCGTCGATTGCGACCTTATTTTATACTCTCTCCTTTCTTAAATACTCCTTCATCCGAAAATACTTGTCAAAAAAATAATAAAAATAAAAATATCTAGAACTAAAATACGTCTAGATATACTTATTTTTCCGACAAGTATTTCTGGACGAAGGGAGTATATATCTTCAGATTTCGCTATGACTACATACAGGTGAATCTAGACGTATTTTAGAGTGTAGATTTACATGTTCTGTATATAGTATATATTGAACTCTTTAAAATGACTTATATTTAGGAACGGAGGAAGTATAAACAACGGGGTATTTTTACTACTAATCGATAGAGAGAGCGCAGAATAATGGGAGTACCTAGAACTCATCTAGATGAGATATAATTTGGTCTCATTCACTTTGAAAACAAGAACAGATACAACCCACGTCAGCACACACGCATCTTATAGCATCACATCCAATGGCTATAAAAGATGAATGAGACCAAATTATATCTCATCTAGATGAGTTCTAGCAAAACTGCAGAATAATATATAAATAGTTCAAGCGACGGTGTATATGGTTTATTTATGGGCAGGTTTCAACGTACATGCTTAGTAAAACGGCGGCGGGGGAGGTTTCAGCAGATCAAATTATAATGCAAGTAAAAAGATCTTCATTAGCAGAATAATATATAAAAATTTCATTTGAAGCCAGGTTTCGACAAACCAAACGATATTCACGCAATCCAGATGATCTTTATATAAACTGAAACACATTCATTATATTTTAGACTTTTTTTTAACTAAACCGTACTCTAACCTAGTATAAATAACCGCCAGCGCCCGTTCCCCATGTTCGGCCGGATCTGAGCCCCCGAAACTGAAGCTCCAGCTCCGCCTCCACAGCATGCAAGCAGCTAATTGGGCGACAAGGATGGAGAGTGGTGGCCTTCCTGGGCTAGAGCGTCGGCGTCCTCCCATGCTCTACTCTGCTTCGTTGCCGACGGCGCCCGCGGATGTGCTGGCGTTGTGTCGCGGCCGTCACGGAGCTGCCAACCTCGTTGTCGTGGGGGTCGTAAACTCATCCGCCGCCTCGTCGATCGCCTTGTAGGCAGCCCCTAAATCCTCCTGATACTAGCGTACCGCCGGCTATCATGGCGGATGTCGCAGACGGAGCAGTAGGACTGGAGCAACGCCTCCTGCTTGTCTACCTACGTCTACCGTGATGCCCATGTGTAAAATTCTAAACATTCGGTGCTTGGGTCGTCCTCTCCAATAGGCGAGAACTTCAAACTTCTAAACATTCGGTGCTCGATAACACATCCCTCGCAAAGTTCATCGTTGTATTTTTTTTGGAAAAGTTCACGAGCACAGAAATATGAGAACGACTTATTGAACTTGACATCATATACCGTTGTGCCACATCACCAATGTTGGTTGAAGCACTCAAAGACAAGTTGTCATGTATCCAAGCGATGACCTACGAGAATAGAACAATGCAAGCTTCTTGTGTTGGTTGTATCGGCCATTGACGACCACATCATGACGGGGATAGCTTATTATGTGTGACACCACATCCATCATTGAAATGTTGTCACCGCAAATCCAAAAAGAACTACTACTGGGGAAAATTAATCTAAAATGCCGACGTAGATCAAGGGCCCCCACCTCATGGCGCCATGTTAGTGGTTGAAGATGAGGGGAACAAATTGCAATGATGATTGAAGGAGCCGACTTCTCTAGCGATTGCTAAGTTTTTTCCAAGGTATATGTTTATGCATTTCAAATCGAGGTGAGAGCATCATCAACAAGGGCTTGCAAAGTTCATATTCATATAGAGTTTAAAATTTATCATGGTAGTTCTGTGATATTGAAAATAAGCAGAGTGCACATCGATACCTTATTTCAATCCAATGACATGGACATCAAAACTTGACAATGATGGCCTTTGATGTTGTTTATATTTCCGCTTTTGGAAATTCTGTTTTCTTCGTCGTGAGTAAACAAATAAATTGATTTTTTGCATACATATGGAGAGCCGGTAATAAAAACCGAGCTCTTTATAAAAATCTTGACATTTTTTTGCTTATTTATGCTAAACTAATTTTCATACGATAAACTGTCCTAACTCCTAAGCATGTGTTTACTCAAGGTGTATTGACAAAATGGGAGATCCAGGACCAGTTAGTCAACAAACAACTAGAAAAGCACTATAAAATTAGAAGAAAACAATGCAAATTTCCTAGCATTAAGTAAAGTGTGTGCTCGTAGCAGAGGGCATGTGTGAATGGAAGAGCATGGACCCGCCAAAGATGGGAATGGATTTATTTAAAATAAAAAAAGCCCAAAATTGCCGTGTTGTCAGAAAAGATGGAAAGCTAGATGGAAAAAATAACAAGAGAGAGAATGCGAAAGCGACGCGCCCGCACGCCTGTCTAGACCGCACCCATGGACCAAAACCCAGAAACCCCGTTCAGATCTCACAACTTTGTCCGTAAACAGGCATGCGATATTGAATTTTAGTTACACATTGTTAGCACTGTACGCGTTATGTACAAGAGTGGATGTTTTTTTTTTTTGGCCAAAAAAGAATTAAATTTTCAGTCTAAACAACATACTCCCTCCATTCCATAATGTAGTGCCTATAGTTTTTTGTAAAAGTCAAACTTTGCCAACTTTGATCAAGTGTATAGAAAAAATTGTCTACATCTACAATACCAAACATGTATATTCTGAAAATATAACTCGCGATGTATCCAATAAGGTGCATTTGGTATTCTAGATGTACCTACTTTTCTCTATATACATGGTCAAAATTTGTAATGTTTGACTTTTGTAAAAATCTATAGGCACTACATTATGAAACGGAGGGAGCACGGTTTTGCAGGAGACACGTATAGTGTACATTATGTACATGAGTGGATTTTGGGTTTAAAAATGATCAAATTTTCAGTCTAAACAAACATATGGTTCTGCAGGAGACACAAATGGTGAGCAAGCGATGTTGACTTCTGGTCTATTAAAGCAAAACGGCAAGCGGGACGTAATCTAGCATTTAGCAGTGCCATGCAAGATTTTAAATCACTTTTTTCGCGACATAGGTCGGAACTATAACTATGTCAGTTATATAAAAGTTATTTACAATAGTGTTTCAAAGTAAAAAAAATAATGTGAAAAAACCTAGTAAGGACTACAGAAAATCTATTGTTGAACTAATTAACATATGATAGATGATTTATTTCTTTCCTCACCGCGACATCACGAGTGTATGTGGGAGTCGCCTTCAAGCACTCGCTAGCAATGTCGAAGCTCCAAAGTAAAACTGCCCTCAAAGAAAGATTGGACAATACATTATTAGGGTTTATGTCTTTTCACATATACATGGTCATCATGGATTAATTTACGATGCAAATGATTACATGCTATTTTCACCCCCGTACAGTAACACGATAATAGCTTTAGCTACATCTGATAGCGAGCTATACCAAATATCTCAGTTACAAAGTGCCATAGTTTGGCTTAGCAATTTAAATCATTGATCTCATGCGATAATTATGAGTGAGTGAAGTATTGAGCAAATAATTATTCCCTCTGTCTCATAATGTAAGACCTTTTTGCAAGCTAAACTAGCTTACAAAAACGTTTTATATTGTGGGACGGAGGGAGTACTTCAATACATATTTTCTGTCAATGGATGCGGAAAATACTAGTGCACCATGTACAACTCCAAAGCATTGTTTATTTCAAAAAATGTTGCAGAACCACTTCAATATTTAAGAAGTCACCCCTTCCTTTTTAGTGTATGTGTAATATTTTTAATTTTTCTTGTGATAATTTTCTTAGGTCAAATTATGCCCTATAAACTTTATTTCAGGAAAAAAAACGCTTCATAAAGTACTTACTACTTTAGGATAATGCCCATATCCAAGTGTTTTTTGAGGTAATAGCACCCCAGGTACCCTAACTTGCACACAATGTGATGATCTAGTCCCAAACTTGCAAAACTAGACCATTCCATACCCCAACTTGCATCCAATGTGATGATTTAGTCCTAGGCCAATCAGAGCTTGACAATTGGCAGCCAGGTGGCTGGACCGGTCAGCGTACACACTTTTGCAGAAACCCCCTGCCGTCGCGTGCTAGGGGCCTCGAAGACGAGATCCAGGAGATGCTCGGCCAGCTCGGCCTCCGCGAGCCGGAGCCAGAGCGGCGCACCACCAACCACCATCCCTCCCCGTCGTCGCGCATGGAGCTCCACACCATGGCCCTCTCGGAGACGATCCACGAGATGAGCGCGTTCCCCGACACGCGGCACGAGCTCTACTCCTGGGAGTTCTACAAGGCCTACCTCCGGTCGCCCCGGCCCATCGACCCGCCGTCGGCGACGAGCGCGGTGCCTCTCCACGTGGCGCAGCTGGGGGCGGTGATGAGGGGCCGCTACCCTTACCTCGCGGACGAAGTGGCGAGGCTGGCGAGGTCCAAGACGGCGGAGCAGCGTGCGGCGCTGGGCAGGAGGTTGCTGCAGATGGACGCTGCCGCGCTGGGCTCGCTGGAAGATCGGTTGAGGGAAGCCACGCGAGCCGGGAAGGAGGCCATGCTGGCCAAGCTGCAGTCGGAGGTGCGCTACGCCAGGTCCAGGATTCAGGCGGAGGCCATGGTCGAGACCATCAAGTCTGCCGCTCCCAACCAAAAATGATTTAGGTACTACTAGTAGTATGGGTCAGGCTATGGTGGAATGCTGATTAATTAGGAGGCAAGGTGAAGTTAATTTCGTTTCATAGATGGGTCTTATGTGTGTAATCTCCTAAGCTAAATGTATGACTGAACCCAATTTGATCGGGAACTTAAATCTACGGTCCTGCTCATGCACGATCTGTTCTACATTCATCTTTTTTTCACTATGTGGAATGTAAATGTAAATGTAGAGTACTAGTTTTGCTGATTCTTGACACATTTTTTGCCAAAATTTCTACGTTTGCAGACGAAGAGAACAGAGGATACAATACTTATGAACAGAGTAGATTGAGAAATTGGTCATTCAGGCCAGAGTAGATTCAAGTCTTCATTGATGCAAATAGCCCTAAATATTGCTAGCTAGATACATTAGACATGTCCACGATACAAAGTGCAAGGTCACCTCCTGATCAACATTTCTTCCATAGTTCGATCCAAGCCTGATACTAGTAGCCACTATAGCAAATGGCTTCCATTTGCATTGCATCTGCACATGACAGAAAGATCAACCAACTTTGCCACCACTGACCATCTCAACCATGGCCTCCGTGTCGACCCTGGCCTTGGCGTACTGCACCTCCGCCTCCAGCTTGGCCTGCATCGCCTCCTTGTCGGCCAACGTCGCCTCGCTGAACTCTGCATCCAGGGCGGCCAGCGTGGCAGCTTCCACCTGCAGCAGGCCTCTGCTCAGCACCTCACGCTGCTCTGCCGCCTTCTCCATCCTGGCCACCTCGTCGGCGAGGTAAGGATTGCGTTCCTGGATCGGCCCCAGCCCCGCCGTCCCCGCAGCGTCCGGCAACGGCGGCGGGTCGATGGCCTGGGCGCCTGGAGGTACGCCTTGAAGAAGTCCCCGATGTAGAGGGCGTAGCGCTCGTCGGCGAACGCTCCCATGGCCAGCATGGCCTTCAGGACGCCCCTGATGTTGCGCTCCACCCGCGAAGGCTCCTCCGCCGGCGACGCCTCCTCCGGCTGCGGCGGCGAGGAGTGCTGCTTGGAGGTGCCCGCCTCCGCCTCCGCCTCAGCTTCTTGCGGCTGCGATTCCGGTTCCGGCCTCGTTTGGGGCTGCGGCAGCAGCGGTGGTGGAGACGGAGACGGAGGAGGAGGCGGCGTGGTGGCATCACCAGCAGGCCCTTTCCCATCGAGGGCGAGCTCGTTCGCCGGCGCCGATGCATCTCTAGTGAGCGCGAGCAGACGCAGCGCATCCAGGCACGTCTGGGCCTGGGCGGCGGCCTCCTCGAACGGACGCCAACTAGTGAGCTCTGTCGCCCCGCCAGCTCGTGAACCCTCCTCGAATGGACGCCAACTCGATTCCGACGTCTTTAATTCAGGTAGAGGCGAGTGCGGGTTGATTAGAGAAAATGGTAGGGGGTTTTCTGCAAAAGTGAGTGCGCTTACCAGTCCAGCCACCTGGCTGCCAATTGTCGAGCTGTGATTGGCCTGGGACTAAATCATCACATTGGATGCAAGTTGGAGTATGGAATGGTCTAGTTTTGCAAGTTTGGGACTAGATCATCACATTATGTGCAAGTTAGGTACCTGGGGTGCTATTACGTCGTGTTTTTTCTCCGATGCATAGTGTTTAAATTTGGAGCACTGTGTCAACAGTGTCTGCAGTCAGTGAGCCCCACCAATTCAATGGGCAATAATTCCGGCTTTCCATGGACCAAGCCCACACACGCCCATCATCTCTTCTCGTCGGAGGAGAGAGAGCGCGGCTGCGGCAAAAGTTAGACTAATGGCCGTAGTAGTGGTTGGTGCAAGTCGCTAGAGGAGAGAGAGAAGATAGGGATAGATAGAGAGAGACTGCGTGTGAGTGTGTGTGCGTGGGGAAGAGAGAGAAAGGGAGAGAGAGGGAGGAGAGAGAAGGACACAGGCAGACGCAAGCGATAGAATTAAACAAACAAAAGCAGCCGTAGAAAAAAAGCGTAGCCAGACCAGAACCAAACCCCAAGGAGGCCAAGAAGAGGACGGCAGCAGCAGCAGCAGCCATGCCGCGGTCGCCGTCGCCGGAGCCGGAGAGGAGCTACCCCGCGCGCCGGAGGGGAGGCGGAGGCGGGAGCCACGTCCTGTCGTCGCGCTGCCGCTCGCCGTCGCCGCCGCCGCGCCGGTCGCTCCGCCCGCGCCGCGCCGCCGCCGCGTCCTCTCGCCCGCTCGTCGACGACTTCTTCCCTTTCCCCTCGTCGCCCTCCTTGTCGCCGCCCCGCCCCCAGCACCGGAGGGCGCCGTCGCCGGAGCCGTCCAGCTCCGACTCCGACGGAGGCGGCGTGGCTGGCTCCTCCGCCTCCGACCGCCGCCGGCGCAAGCTCAAGCTCGTCGTCAAGCTTTCCCAGCTTCCTCCGGACCAGCACCATCGCCGGGCCCCACCTCCCCCTCCCTACTCGGACTCATCGGAGGGGGAGGACCGGCCGGCTGGCGGAGGCGAGGAGCAGGTCAAGCCGCCCAAGAAGCGCCGGATCGAGTCGCGCGACGACAGATCTCGCAGTCGCGAGGTGAACCATGCTGCCCGATTCGTCTTCGGCCTCGTCTTTACTTCACTCTGCAGCTGGTTGTGACGCGAGATCTGCTCTTATTTTAGGTTGCTGGGAGGAGCGACGCTGCCAGCGCGCCGCGGACGAAGCGGCTTCCGGTGCCAGGTTCGATTTCTCTGTTTTTTGCTGATCTCTTCATTTCCGGTGACGGGATTATGACTTTTGAGCGCCTTTTCCCGAAGAAATGAAATTGTTTCTTTTTTTCTTTTTATTTTTGCCGGTGGATTTAGGGATGGCAAGGACAACGCCGCTGCCGGACCGGCAGGCGCTGGATATGATTCTTGACAAGCTGCAGAAGTGCGTGCTTTACATCTTGTGAGAAGTGTTTCTTTTTTCATGATTTGACGAGCTCGATTTCTTATGCTGCTGTTTGATTCTGCAGGAAGGATACGTACGGTGTGTTTGCTGAGCCGGTGGATCCGGAGGAGGTGAGGGCGTTTGTTCGTGCGTCATGCTTGTTGGAGATGCTAATCTGACATACGGGTGGTATTGATGATGCCATGGTTGTTTTGATTGGCGCAGTTGCCTGACTACAATGATGTGATTGAGCACCCAATGGACTTCGGCACCGTCAAGAGGAAGCTTGCTAGGAATGCATATCGCTCGTTCGAGCAATTCGAGGTTAGAATTAATATTTTGTCGTATATGTAGCTAGCGCTGCCAATGGGGATTCGCCATTCGTTGATTTGTTGCTAAAGTGGATGTTGTAGTTGGGGATGCATATTGCTGGTTCGAGCAATTTGAGGTTATAATTAATATCTTGTCGTGTATGTAGCTAGTGCTGCCAATGGGGAGTTGCCATTTGTTGATTTGTTGCTAAAGTGGATGTTGTAGTTGGGGATGCATATTGCTGGTTCGAGCAATTTGAGGTTGGAATTAATATTTTGTTGGATATGTAGCTAGTGCTGCCAATGCGGACTTGGGAGTCGCCATTCGTTGATTTGTTGCTAAAGTGGATGTTGTAGGTTAGAATTAATATTTTGTCGTATATGTAGCTAGCGCTGCCAGGAGTGCATATCGCTCCTTCGAACAATTCTAGGTTTGAATTAATGTTTTGTCGTATATGTAGCCAGCGCCGCCAATGGGGAGTCGCCATTCTTTTATTTGTCGCTAAAGTGGATGTTGTAGTTGGGGATGGTGGGTCATTTCAGTTCATATACTATATTTATTTGAGAGTGAATTTCACCTACAAGGACCAGTCCAATGCTAGAAGCAACCTTTGAACGCGTTCTCCTTACCTTGAATGTCAACTTCTTTCCTCTCTCGAAACGATAGCATGAACTTTTTCATGAGGCCCAACAAATGCAGCAACATAGCGTGCACCAATTAGTTTATCACATGCTTATACTTACATTCCTATGATTAATTTTTTGTTTGCCTGTAATTTGTGCACATAATGAAGATGGTTAGATCTTGTATGTAACTCTTGCATTAGAGATCCGCACTAAAGTTTGTGCTAGTGATTATACTATCCTACCCTAAGCAGAAGTTGACGTTTTTTTTCTAATACTCCCTCCGTCCCTAAATTCTTGTCTTAGATTTGTCTAGATACGGATGTATCAAGTCACGTTTTAGTATTAGATACATCCGTATCTAGACAAATCTGAGACAAAAATTTTGGGACCGAGGGAGCATAATTTATATTTTAACATTCTTTGGTCGTATTTGAGTATTGTAGGTTTGTCACAATTATTGTGTGCCTTACTGATAATAATAGTTGAGCAGTTGATGATATTTTTCTTTAAATCGCAGGATGATGTTTTCTTAATTTGCAGCAATGCAATGGTGTACAATGCGCCTGATACGGTTTACTTCAGACAGGTACATTACCAGCAGCCTTTCTGAAAAAATGATGCACTTACAGCACCATCATTTATCACTTGTGATTCAATGTTTCGTGCTATGCTTATTCATGCAGGCCCATTCCATACAAGAGCTGGCAAGAAAGAAGTTTCAAGAACTTAGGGACGAGGGCATACCTACAGAAAACCAAGTAAAGAGTGAACAGAAAGTTGGACCTATTCCGTGCAACAGAGGACCAATCAAGAAGCCTGTTTTGAGGTATTCAGATGATGATCTAGACTTCTTGACCCGTAAAGAGCAAATTAAGAGACCAAATGCAAAAATTTCTGGAGCTGACATAAGCTTCAGAGATCAAGTGAAGAAACCCGTCTCTAGGAATTCAGAGAACGACTTAAGTTCTTCATTCCACAAAGAACGAGTTAAGAAACCGATTTTCAGAAATTCAGAGAACAATTTGAGTTCCTCGTTTCATGGAGAGCAAGTTAAGAAATCCATATCCAGAAATTCGGAGGATGATCGAAGTTCCTCAATCCGCCAAGTGAAAGTTAAAAAAGCCATTTCAAGAAATTCGGAGGATGATCGAAGCCCCTCATTCCAACAAGGGCAAGTTAGGAAAGCCATTTCAAGAAGTTCCGAAAATGACCGAAGTTCCTCTTTGCCCCAACAGCAAGTCAAGAAACCTACTTCCCGGAGTTCAAAAGATGGCTTGTCATCCCAGAAGACACACGTTGGGAAGCCAGTTTGCAGAAATGGAGAAGATCCAGATTGCTCATTAGAGAAAGAGCCGTCTGAAAATCCTGGCAGTGCGAATGGAGAAGATTTAGGCTTATCCCCAGAAAAACTTGTTGAGGAGCCCAGTTGCAGATACAGAGATGACATGGACCACTCCCGCCAAACAGAGTCGGCTAGGGAGCCTTTTTGCAGAGATGGACAAGATGATCTAGGCGACTCCTGCAACGAAGAGATTGCTAAGCCATTTTGTTTGAATGGCCAAGACGCATTGGGTTCAAATGTCTCTCCTGCCACCATCGTTTCTGCAGGAGATGGCTCTGATGGCTTAAGCGTGTCACAGGCTAACGGTGCTGAGCCCCCTGAATCTACTGCAGCCGATGGGTGTTCCGACAAAGACATCAGTTCTCCAGTGGATGAGGTCAGGTCTGAGAAGACTGACGATACTTCAGGTATCATCTTCCTCTCTCTGAATCAGCTCATCTACTTAAATTGTTCCGTTAGTTAAATACCTACTAGCCACACTTTTATGTAATAGGGAGGTTATGCCTTACAGTTTTGAAGACGAAAAGTCTGAACTTTGTAAAGTCACTAGAATGCATTGATCAGCAAACAAAGGATGCCCACTGAAAGGAAATTATAATATGCCCAATGCTTCTTTCTTCAGTTCTGTATATGTGGGGTTTCTCTGAGTCATTCTGGTGATGAATTAGTAGTTTGGTACTCAAAATGCTTAATGATGACCTATATATCTTGTTAATTTGGTTGAGATGAATATCTTGCAGTTCCATTTCAGGTGGAGGAATTTCATTTGATTACTACGATATAACCAAGTGCTCATATAACCCTACTGACATGCTTATTCTTTTCTTCGCTTTTCAGCACGAGATTATTCAGCAAAGCCCAGCCACAAGTCATTTGTGGTAGACGAGACTAGACGAAAAACTTACCATGAACATGAAGACCAGCCTTCATCAGATTCTGACCTAATATTTGATGTCTTCTGTGCGGAGCCAAAAGAGCTGATAAATGTATGCGAACACCTCTAGTTAAATCCAATCTACTTTTATACTTCACAGTTTCTTTTGCTGGTTAGTTCACATGGTTAGATTTTTCGTCCTTACAGGTTGGACTTCATGCTGAGCACTCTTATGCAAGAAGTTTGGCTCGTTTTGCTGGTTCACTTGGTGCCCAAGGTTGGAGAATTGCTTCTGAGCGTATTCAGCAGACATTACCTGCTGAAGTGAGGTTTGGACGTGGCTGGGTTGGAGAATATGAGCCACCATTGCCACCTATTCTAGTTATGCAAGACCAGTTACGAAGTCAGGTTAGCTCTGATACGAATATGCAAAGGAATGCTTCAGTGCCCAGAGATAATGAAAGACTCAGACCAACAGAAAGCATTAATTCAAAGGATATGAGCTTGAGTCTACTTAATCGGATAACCAGTGTTAATAATGTAATTGGTGTGACTGGTTCACTTGAGAGTCCAGAACTTAAGCCAAGATTATTTGGTGTTTCTGCTGAACCCCAGCACAGGAACACTGATGCCTTACCACTGCATGATAAACACAGAGCATCTAGAAATGCTGTGAAGACGAAAAGGGCAACCAATGATCAAGTTAGGAAAGGCAGACACTCCTCCAATGCCTGCCCTCCTGAAGTGCAACCACAGAGGTCTGAATGTTCAAAAGGAGCTTCTAGTGTGCTTGATGTGCCTGCCGTGAACAAAATGGCTGGTCACCGACCTTTTTTCCAACCGCCAGAAGCAGTCAGAGCTCATCAAATGAAAAAAAGCGACTCGTCTCAAAGTGCTCAGAGCACGAAAGGTCCTGGTGTTCATGATATGCTTTCCCCAAACAATGGTGTTGGGCATCCTAAACCCTTCTTCCAATCTCAGGAACCAGTTGCACCACAGCCCAAAAATGAAGCTACATGGGTGTACCATGGAAGACCTGGTGATGCAAAGTTTGGAACTTCTGAGAAAAGCAGACAAACGAGCAACATTGGATTCATTACTAAAAATGAACCGGTAAATGCCAATGGCTTTGCCATGAATGCGAGCGCACAGAATAATATTAGTGACCATGCAAAGTCAATGGTACCAACCGCGGTACCTGGCCAAGTAAACGTATCAAACCGAGGGTTTGATGCTCCCAGGAACATTTTCTCAGCATTTCCAACAGCTGTTAGGGAGAACCAGGGCATTCCGTCTGCTCCAGTAGCCCAATCTTGGATCTCATTTGGTGCTTCATCAGAGAACAAACCAACCATAGTGAGTCCGAATTTTAATGACGGCAACTCTGGCTGGAAGATGCCATTTGCAAATGTCCGAACTTGTGACGAAATGAAGATAAGTGCTGTTCCTCAGTTCTTTAGACAACCTGTTCAGGTTCCTAGAGAAAGTCCAGGTCAAAACAAGGGCTTGGTGATATTTCCACAGTTGGTCCAGACAGATTTCTCAAGATCACAGGGCCAATCACAATGGCAAGGGTTGGTTCCTCACATGCAACAGAAGCCAAACATGGATATGCTCCGTCCAGACTTGAACATTGGGTTTCCCTCTCCAGGTTCACCACCAGCTCGACAGTCTTCGGGCATCAATTTGGAAGCACAACAGCCAGATCTCGCCTTGCAGTTATAAGCAGGGAGTGTGGATAATGAACACGTGTGACTACAAGATCAGATGTCAGACACAGAAACGTGAAGCATCTAAGGACTTGTGGACCCGGGCCACAAAATTGAGCAACAGCAGAAATGGGACGTCCATGAAGTGGATACACACAATATTAGGGATCACAGGTCATGTCGTAGATCGATCCCCCCCTGTGCAAGATATCAGAATATGGATGGATGAACACTGCTCGAAATCATATCATTTCTACCGGCCCATTTTGTTTGGTACGGGAGTTCAGTAATCCGGCATTTGGAGAAAGGCTGTGGTGGGATATATGTTGACGCCCTATGATCCGAAAGCCCGCCCGGGCTCTTCTGACCACACAATAGCATTCTGCGGTGGAAATTTTTGCACCAGAATTTAGGAGACGTCCTCAGTAGTTAGACTGCGTGGTCATCCCTATGTTAATGCCCATGTCACATTGTATGTTTGTTGTAAATGGTTCAGCATTGAATAGATTGTTAGACTAGATCAGCCACCTTTACTCCCTTCTCTGAATGAAATTGCTTCCCCTTCATGTTCTGCGCCAGGAGTTGAGTTCCATGGTCCATTCGGTTAGTGATATGCTGAATGAAAGATGTTAGTGCTTGGGTCAAGCAAGATCCACTATACTCCAAACCCTTGCACATGCCTTGGCCCTTGGTGCAACTATTGTCATACCAATGAGCAAGGGTGAGCTTACATGCATTTTGTTCTTGGAAGGATTTGGCAGCCATCCTGGAGGAGTTGTGACGTTTGTGAAAATTGTGATGTCCTCAGATCTTTACGTGGTTCACCGCTTGTTTTGAGTAGTATTGAGCAGCTAAAAGGGTATGCACGTCTGAAGATTGAATACACGGTTGGTAACCTGACTTTGATCTGAGTCGGTAGTACATTTCCATTTTCCTGCAATAGCATAATTTTACTGAAACACTCTTAATTGAAAAATAACGTGTGCTTACAGTACAAAAAAATTCTGAAGTTTTGTCATCTCGTAGGATGACAGAAAAGGGTAGGATGATAGAAAAGGGTACCCTTTCCAATTAGCATTGCTTTTGTGTGTGTGTGTGTGTGTGTGTGAATACGCAATTGCATATTTTTTATGGGAATACGCAATTGCATATTATCCTGTTGATAAGCCGAAAGCAAGAAAGAGTGAGCACAGGGCAACATCAAACTACTTTTTTTGCAAGGTGTGCAGCCGTCCATTCACCGGTCTTCGCTCGCAAGCCTATTGAAGAATCGGATGTAAAGCGGGGCCCACGCTCTCACGTAAGCCCGTCTGGAGAGATCCAGTGATACGCTCGTAACGTGTCACGCTCTAAGAGCAACTCCAATGGGATGACCCATTTCATCCACCTGCGTTCGTCTGGATCGGCGAGGACGAAAGTGCAGGCCGAACGCGCCGACCCAAACGCAAATCGCGTCCGCCTTGTGTCCGCGCCGATCCATTTCCGGCCTAAAATTGCGCCTGGAATGCGTCGGTGCGGACGCGCCACACATCTTCTCGGCGTCCGCCGCGTCCCCATCCGTAGACCACCCAACGGGCCCACTAGTTAGCCAGTGGAAGCGTCCATTTTTAAGCACGCGTGCAGCGGGGGCGGCCTCATCCACTTTTGCCGTCCACATCTGCCCCCCCACCACTCCCTTTGCTTCCTCGCCGGCGACAGCAAACCCTAGCGCGCCATGGGCCTCTCCGGCAGCAGCAATGGCAAGGGCACCCTCGGCGCCTCGTCCTCCTGTGCTCCCCATCCTCCTCATCCTCCGGCGCCGGCGCATTTCCGCCATGATCGCCGGCGCCTGCATATCCTGGTGCACCAAGCACGGTGGCACTAGGAGTACATGCAACCGCTGCCGTACCCCGACGTCACGCTGCCGCACCATTGGCACCTGGATCCACAGCGGATCTCGGTGCCGGCGGTTCCGCGGAGCCAGCGGGCGCACGACGAGGAGGTGCGCCGGCGCCGCGCGCAGCTCACGCCGGAGCAGCTTCGGCTGCCTAAGTACGCCGCCGACTCTCCCGACTGGGAGGCTTGGTTCGCCCTCAAACATGAGGAGCAACGACGTTTGGGTGTCGATGCCGTCCCGCCGCCATTTCCACTGCCGCCCCCGCAGGTACATCCGGAGGACATGGAGGCAGAGGCGGAGTACCAAGCTGCCCTCGAGGAGGCCCTGCAGCACGCGCTAGAGGCTAGCCGCCTCGAGGAGGACGCGCACTGGGATGGGTTGGAGCAAGCCCTTGCCCTGTCGGCGGTGGGGGACTCCGTCCACACCCCGCTGTTCGTGTCGCGACCGCCACCGTCGCCGCCCATCCAGCCCAAGCTGGAGCCGGAGTCGACGCGGAAGCGCTCCCCTCCTCCACCCACTTGGCTGGAGGAGGCCTACTCGTGGATGGGCTAGTACCATGAGTGGGTGAGCGCGCCTCCCATCCACTTCGCCGCGACACCGACGTAGGAGGCCGCCCACCTCGAGCGCTGGAAGGCGCACTGGCTCCGCCAGGAGCAGGCCGACGACGAGGAGCAGATGCGCTACGAGGCCATGCTCCAATGCGACGCGGAGGCGCTCTGGCTCGAGGAGGAGGAGGAGGAGCGCGCGCGGCTAGCCGCAAGGCCCCCGCCTCAGCAGACGTCATAGGAGGCTGCCCTGGCAGCGTACCAGGTGGCGTTCGGGTAGGCTGGCCCTTCTCCCGTCTTCATCGACCTCACCGGCGATGGCGATGGCGGCGTCGACGCCAAGGGCAAGGGCAAGGCCGACGATGTCTAGGGCAGCGTGCGGGACAGCAGCAGGCGGGTGCAGACTTTTTAATGTTTTAGTTAATGTTTAATTAGGTTTAAGTGGACTCTGGTCGGCGTTTGACCAGCCACTAATGTTTAATTATGTTTATTTCGTGTGAGCTATTTTTTTCCCACGCCGGCACATTTGGGTCAGTCTTCCTGTTGGGCGGTCAAGCCGACCCATTTCAGAATGCAGACGCGCATGTCCGTCTGGCCGACCCAAACGGATGAAAAGCGGACAAAGCACGCGTCCGTTTAGGTTGCCCCGTTGGAGTTACTCTAACATGACATAGAATCAAAAATCAACAATCTAGATCATGTATTGTAGCAAAAAAATATTGTAGATGCATACTGCTCGGCATCATGTAGCAACGCCACTGTAGCATGGGCATTGTTCACGCTCAACTGAATGACTGAAAGAGGGGGGACATATTAAGGTACTGTTCATCAGTGACATGCCCATGGCATAGGGTTAGGGTTTAGGGTTAGGCATGTCACCAGTTATCTGTCCCGTCCGCCACGAATGCGGTGCCAAGGTGAATTCTTTGAAGAGTGTGAGCTGGCATGATTTGACAGAGCTGCACATTCTTAGTCCAATTCAAGACATCGGGACTAACAAAGAGCGGGACATCACAGAAGTGGTGTCATAGTTCCACGCACTCAACCATGGGAGCAGGTCCCTATGCATCACAAATGCCTTGTAAGTTCATCTAGTGTCGCTTTTGTGATTTTGGAGTACCGAAAATAAATGGGTTAAAGGACTAATGTGTTTGTGAGTATACACATGAGATAAAGTCCCTAAAGATTTGATTTAAGCAAGAAAGACGACCCCTAGAAATGTATGTTTACATTGAGAAAATTGGTGTGCCCCTTTGAAGAAATAGAAGTGATGAACTAGAACATGAAGACTTTGTTTTCGTAGTTTCTTTGAAAAAATTGGCGTGCCCCTTTGAAGAAATAGAAGTGGTGAACTAGAACGTGAAGACTTTGTTTTCGTAGTTTCTTTTTGTTTATATTGACTCATACGGAACACCATACTATTAAAGGGGGATCTAGGTGATACATAGGTGTATTATCGAAGTGATGCTCAAACTTACCTATTTCTTTGAGTAAAGACTTTGGAAATATCTTGAAGTGGAGTCGAGTTCTTCAGCGATATAGATGCAGTTCTTCTCGTCGTTGATGAAATTGGTGTGACTAAAGAGATAGGATTTTGCTAGTGCGATTTTTCTACCGTGAGGAAATTGAGAGTTCCGATCATTGTTGTGCTAGCGCGAGCTATCATGTGGATCTTATCTTGACAATGGTCATGTCCGAAGGGCATGAGAATCATTTCATGTTGGGTTGACCCAGGCTATAAATAGCCGCCCCCACAATCATTTATTGGTTGGCTGCTTTGAGTGATTGATTGATAAGTGCCAACTAGAGCAACCCATCCTCCGAAGAACCCGAGAGAATCCTAAGTGAGGAAAAACTCAAAAACCCAAAGCCAAAGTGATTGAGCATCAATGAAGAGATTGTCCTGTGTGATCCAACGCTTGATACCTTTGAAGACTATGATATTTCAGATGGTTAGGCATCATGTTCTGAGCATTCAAAAAGAATTTGTGGAGTGCCATAGAATGAGTCTGTGAAGGTTTTGGGAGTCTACCTTGAAGAATTATCACGAGTAATTGGGCAGGACTAAGTGATCTTAACTCAAGGGGAATAGTGTGAAGACTAAATTTCTTCTGAGTTAAATCTCAAGCCTCACTAACCAGATGTATAGTTGTCACGACAACCGGAATTGGTCATACAAATCCATTGTCTTCATCGAGCAAGCCGGTTCTATTTCTTTAACTCAATAATTTCCGCATCTATGTGTTTCCCAATTTCATCAGTTTTTGCTATGTTCTATTTGTCTTCAGTTTTGCTGTACTTTGGTTAAATACCTTTGTGTCTGCATGCTTTGTATGACCGGTTACTTCCTATGCATGGTCTATTTCGCCGTGATGACTTTGTCGCTACTCTGAATTGCATGCATACTGTAGTTACGCTTCCGTTTAGTTATTCCTCATGTTGTTATTCTTTCAAGAACTCGCTTCTTTGAAGAATTTGAGAAAAATCTCCCATTCACCTCCCTTTCGTTGATACCACACACTTTCACGCCCTGGATCCACGCACGCTCGTGCAGTCCCTCAGCTATAGAACACACCTTGCAGCATTGGCGTGGCACAAGGGATAACAAATATGGTGCGATGATTGACCATCGAACCAACAATTGGTCCAAAAACAACAAGACTGCCTGTAGCCAAGTACCCATGTGGTGGAGGAATTGAAGATGTCACCAAAGTCCTGGTCACAAGGGATGTGTAGGGGTGGCAAGGTGTCCTGGAACCACATCCCTTAGACACGAAGAGCAATGTCGATTCCTTGCATATCACGGATGCTGAGGCCACCATGCTCGAGGGGGCGACATACATTGGGCCAACGGACGAGGCATCGACCAACTCTAACCTCGCCTCCACCGTGCCATAGGAACTCGTGAATAATGTGGTTCACCTTCTTCAACATCGGAGGGCCAAGAACCATGACAAGGAGAGGTGAGTGAGCATGGCGAAGAGAATGTAGCGGACGAGCGAGAGTCTTTCACCTCAAGAGCGAGCATGGATGCCCTCCAAGTGGACAACTTCTTGGTTGTCCGCTCGGCAAGCAACAAGAGCACCGAAGAGATCTTCCTCACCAAGAGAGGAAGAACAAGGTAGGTGATCAGGAAGCATGTGATGGGGCAGGTCCACTCAATGTCAATGGCCTTCAGTCAAATTATTTTCATTCAATAGGATTGTCAGTGAGGTAATTATAAGTGCCTACTCAAATGAATCCACATAGTTATGGTTCCTTCCTACAAAATCTCCTATATCCAATAGTTCCATAAGAAACATTATGTTTAGAGATCGTGGATCTACTCAGGAATAAGTGAATGACGTTACAAGGATGAATCTTTTTTTCTAGATATGTTTAGGTTTAGGAGAGTATATTTCTATGCACATGGTAACTTTCATTATAAGAGTATACGTTTAAGTGAGTAGGCAACTGGAACAAATAAAGCTTGACAGTAAATACACCGGGGTTGGCCCATCGACCAGGAAGCCCGGTGTCAGGCCGGCCTCAGGGCCCAATGGATCTGGCGGCGGCTGAACTCTAGGAGCCAGTGCAGGCAAGGTTGTCAGAATCATGATTTTGAATTGGATCGGAATTTCAATGGTAGGATCGCAAATCGTAAAATCTTCACTACTAGAATCGTAGAAACGTAGATTCTAAGAACTAAAATCGTAGAATCAGAGGGTTTAGTTTGGATCCTAAAGTTGTAGAATCGTATAACAGAATCGCGATTCTGACAACCTTGAGTGCAGGGGCCCGACTCGGAGCGGGAAGACCATCTTGATGTGAAAGCCAAGAAACCCTTACACATGAGATCAACTCGGACACCTGTAAACTCTAGCTCTCGACCCCTTTATAAGGTGAGGACGGGGGTAGCTTATGACATCTATTCAATTAGATAGAACTCTCGGTAGTCATCATCATCACCATCATCATCTTGTAACCCCCTCGCATGAGATGCTCCCACATCAAAAGCAAAGCGAGACGTAGAATATTACTTCATCATGAGGGTCTGAACCTGCGTAAACCCCCCATGTGAACTCCCAACTTCCGACTACGCTCGCTACCCTACCGATGGATCTGACGGGTTTCTGCATCGTCAAAGCTTCCCGTGTCTTTTCATGTTGATAAAATTCCCAATTCTGAAGGTTTCATGCTAACTTGCATCAGAGTTTTGCATTATACACCTGAAAGAAAAATAACTTATCAAGAAGATTTTATGGCGCAGGAGAAAAGAAAATGCACTTCCAAATATATCTGTTGTTGACATGAAATCTGAATATTCGTACTTTTTTGCAGCGAATGCTACTGAACATGTTAAGGAGGGTCATTTACTAATTGAACTTGTTGGACCAGGACAAGAATATGTTGTTTATTATGTCAGGATGGATGGTGTTGCTAGATGTTCGCATTGACAACGTGTGTTAGAGCATGCGAATAATATGCGGTGATAGTGTTGTAAGCATGTATATTATGGTGGTTCTACATAACTATTTTTTACAGCCCAATAAATTGTTCGGGCCTTTTGGTCTTTTGATTGTTGATGAACATGTCTTGGTGAGATGTTGCATCATAGCCATTTTGTTGCGATCAAATCTTTGATTGTGTGAGTCTTGACACTCGGCTAAAGATCAATGGCTTTGTGCTTGCTTCTCGATGTTGAATAACATTCTTAGGGATTGATCCATTAGAAAGAGTGAAGTTTAAAGACGACTGCAAACAAAGTTGATGGTTGCATCTTTGTTTTGTTTTGACCGCACTCGAAACGAATAATGAAATACATTTAGTCATGATACATGATTTAAAAGGTATTTTTGCTGCTTGTCATGGATGTGTCACTATTAGTAATGGAGTACATTTAGTCAAACGATAGAAAAGTTTGTTTTTTGAAAAAAAACAATACGCTTATAAAATTGAATGGAGAGGATGTATCAAATTATTTTCCTATTTGTTTGAATTCTCACATCAGGTGTTAATTTTAATCAAAATGTGTGTTACACGTGCACGCTTACTAGTTGGCCTAGAACCTTAAACATGTGGGTATATTTTAACACCTCCGATAGTCATGTGCCCCACCCTCACATGCTCCCATCTTTCAAAAAGCATATTTGAATGATTTAAAGATAACAAAAATAAAAATCATGAATGTTCACAAGACATATGCCTACAATCTCTAAACAAATCAAATGTAAATTTAAGATAGTGACAGAGGAAAAAAATTCTAGATATGAATAGTGCGGTTTTCTTGAAACATTAGAACATCTACAGCCGGACTTGGCAAATCCGGCCTCTCAAACGCCCGCGGAGGCGTCCGGGTACGCCCGCGGGTGCATCAGGATGGGCCCTCATATTTCCTTTCGTGCATCCACATATCTCAACTCCAGACTCTCAAATCCATGCAAATACATGCACGTCGATCATGCAACACAATGTCGCACGTAAATAGCACTTCTTGGGTATCAAGCATAGATAGCATTTACATAAAATTTATTTGAAGTGCCAAACTCAAGCATTGCCTCCTTGGTTTCCATTGTGGATCCACATGTGCTCCACAAGATCATTGAGTAGCTGTGTGTGCACCTGCCGATCTCGAAGATTCTGATGCATCTGTAGAAAGTTCATAAGCTGAGCCGCATCTTGATCTTTTGGAGTTTCAACTTGTTCTCCAGGTGCTTAAAAATCATGGGTTTGGGCTACAGCTTCACCCTCATCCTCGAGAATCATATTTGTGCAGAATAACACAACATGTCATCAGCTGTCACAAAGTATCTGATTCCCACATCATTTCAGCGCTCCGCACAATTCCCCAACGAGCCTGAAGCACACGAAATGCCCTCTCCACGTCCTTCCTAGCCACTTCCTGCATTATTGTAGTTTATTGCCACACGATTCGGATATGGTCTTCACAAACGCCGCCAATTGAGGATAGATACCATTGGCAAGATAGTACCCCATGTTGTAGTCCTGGCCGTTGACGGTGTAGTTGCACGATGGTGATTCCCCATTGCAAAGCCTCCTGAACACCGGAGATCGTTGAAGCACATTGATGTCGTTGTGAGAACCGGACATTCCAAAGAAAGCATGCCAAATCCACAAGTCATGTGATGCCACCGCTTCTAGTATGATGGTGGCCTCTCTTGTGTGACCTTGATACATTCCCCGCAGACCTTTGTGGTAGTTCTTCCATTGCCAATGCATCCAATCAATTGATCCGAGTATTCCTGGAAACTCCTTGCTTCTCCAATGGCCAACAACTTCTCCGTGTTTTGCGCATTTGGTTCTCTGAGATACTCAGGTCCAAACACTTCAATCACAGTGCGGGCAAATTTGATAGTAGTCTTCAGGCACATGATCTCCCCCATCCTGACCATCTCACCAACGGCGTCTGCGGCAGTACCAAGTGCAAGCATCCTCAGAGCAATCATGCATTTCTGCTTGGCCAAGAAAGAGAGTTGGCCGCAACAATCCCTTCAGAGCTTGAAGTAGTCGTCATGTGCCTCCACTCCCTCCACAATGCGCAATAACAATGGCCCATGTAAACTCTCTCCCACTTACCTATTTGTGGCCCTAGACTATATATACCCCCACCTCCTCCTAGCTAGGGTTAGCAAAGTGATAGCTCATTTGTATGTGAGCTTTGCTCCTACAACTCCTCCTCTTGAGAGAGAGAGAGATAGATAGAGAGAGAGAGAGAGAGAGAGAGAGAGAGAGAAAGAGAGAGAGAGACTACCACTCCCATGGAGTTCAAGACCTCCATGTGAGAAGATCCCTAGTGGATGAAGCCCCCGCAAGGGAAGATCCTCCATGGACTCAAGGCCTCCTTCTAGGAGATGAACTAGTTACCTTTGTATCCCCATTTGTTGGATTTGAATCATGTGATCGTTTCTTGTTGATTTGGGTGTATCCTCTCGTTCTCCTCGCGATTTCCCTCGTGTTTCCCCTCGTGTTCTTCGCGGGATCCCCTCCATTTCATGAAAGATCGGCCTTAGGGTATCCACCCTACATCATCTGTGGTATCATGAGTCACATTGACCACAAATTTGGAGCCTCCCCCATCATTTTCTAGCCTTCTTTTGCTTGATTTCCTAAATTCAAAAATCCCCACCAAAAGTAACCCCCATTTTTTGTCATTTGTTGGTTTGATGATGTTTTGTTGGATTTGATCCATGGAATTGCTTGGTTTCAAGTGGATCTAGCTTTCCCCCATATTTCTCACCATTTCCATCCACGAAATCTCTCCAATTTTCCCTTGGAATAATCAATTTCCGCCCCCAATTCGAATATTTCCGCCCCAAACGAGATCTGGAATCGTCGGGCGGGACATCCGGGCCATCGGGCCGGACATCCGGCCCCTAGCTGGATGATAACCCACAAGTATAGGGGATCGTTTGTAGCCTTCTTGGATAAATAAGAGTGTCGAACCCAACGAGGAGCTAAAGGTAGAACAAATATTCCCTCAAGTTCTATCGACCACCGATACAACTCTACACACACTTGACGTTTGCTTTACCTAGAACAAGTATGGAACTATTTTGTAAGAATAAAACTAAGAGTACTTTGCAAGAAGAAAACTACAAATAAATTGCAAGGTAATAAAAGTAGATAGCTTTTGTCAACAAGAAAGTCATTTGTCCCTAGGCAATCGATAACAAGTACCGATAATCATCCTTGCAATTTTATATGAGGGAGAGGCATGATCGGACATACTTTCTCTACTCGGATCATATGCACTTATGATTTGACCCCTAGCAAGCATCCACAGCTACTAAAGATCATTAAGGGCGTGAAACCCAACCATAGCATTAAGTATTAAGTCCTCTTTACTCTCATACGCCATGACCCACTTATCCGCGTTTAGGCTGCTGTCATCCCCCGCAACACTAACAATAAGCAAACCATGAACATATTGCAACAACCTACAACCGGGCCCCTCACGTTTGCGCGAGACAGAGGGCGCCGCAGGACAGCATAAAAAATACAATCATACCAACCAAGATCACGATTAACCCATAGGACAAAACGTATCTACTCAAACATCATAGGATAACCATAGATGATTGGGAAATAATATTGAGTTGCGCACCATGTTTAAGTAGAGATTACAGCAGGGAGAAGAGGTGTTTCACTGCTGCATAGAGGGTGAGAGAGTTGGTGTTGACGGTAACAAGATTGTTGATGAAGATCATCGTCACGATCCTTGCCCCGGCGGCACTCCGGCGCCACCGGGAGAGAGGGGGAGAGAGCCCCCCTCCTTCTTCTTCTTCCTTGGCCTCCCCCTAGATGGGAGGAGAGTTCCCCCTCTAGTCCATGGCCTCCATGGAGGCGGAGGGGCGGGAGCCCCTCCGAGATTGGATCCCCCTCTCTGTTCTCTTCTGTTTCGCGCTCCCTAGATCCGGCCCTTCACGGTTTCTTAAATTCCCGGAGATCCGTAACTTTGATTGCGCTGAAATTTCTACACGACTTTTTTCCATAACTTATATTCTTGCGCTAGAAGAAGGGCTCTAACTGATGCTCGAGGAGGGCATGATACACCAGGGCGCGCCCCGGTGGGTTGTGCTCACTATGGCCCTCCGTTTGCGTTGATTCCACATCCCAAAAATCACATAAATTCCAAAATAATTCTCCGTAGATTTTTATCGCATTTGGACTTTGTTTGATATGGATTTTCTGCGATACAAAAGACATGCAAAAAACAAGAACTGGCACTGGGCACTGGATCAATAGGTTAGTCCAATAAATCATATAAAAAGTTTCCAAAAGTATGTGAAAGTTGTATAACATTGGCATGAAACAATCAAAAATTATAGATACGACGGAGACGTATCAGCATCCCCAAGCTTAATTCCTGCTCATCCTCGAGTAGGTAAATGATAAAAATGATATTTTTTATGTGGAATGCTACCTAGCATAAACTCGATCATATATCTAGCCATGGCATTAATATTAAGACATAAGTGATTCAAAGTAATAGTCTATAATTTGACATGAAGACATCAATACCCAGACATCCCAATAAACAATCATGTCTTTCAAAATATCAACGCTAAAGAAAGCTATCCCTACAAGGTCATATAATCTTGTCATGTTGTGTCTTCTTAACACAAAGTATTTATCATGCACAACCCCGATGACAAGCCGAGCAATTGGTTCATACTTTTTAATGCGCTTCAGCTTTTTCAACCCTCATGCAATACATGAGCGCAAGCCATGGATATAGCACTACATGTGGAATAGAGTATGATGATAGGGGTAAATATAAAGAAGACAAAAAAGTATGAAAGTCTCACATCGACGCGGCTAACCAACACGTTACGGAGATGCCAATCAATTGATATCAATGTGAGGAGTAGGGATTGCCATGCAACGAATGCACTAAGAGCTATAAGTGCATGGAAGCTCAATATGGAACTAAGTGGGTGTGCATCTAATCCTATTATGAAAAATTCCCACTAATATATGAAAGTGACAACATGGGAGATTCTCCGTATGAAAAACATGGCGCTACTTTGAAGCACAAGTGTGGTAAAGGATACTAACAATGCCTCTTCTCTCTTTGTTTATATTTTTTCTTTTTTCTTTTCTTTTTCTTTTCCTTTTTTCTCTTCTTTTTCTCTTTTTTTCTCTCATTGTCCAGAGTCTCATCCCGGCTTGTGGGGGAATCATAGTCTCCATCATCCTTTCCTCACTGGGGTACTGCTCTAAAAGTGATGATCATCACACTTCTATTTACCTATAACTCAAAAGGAATAAAAATTACAACTCGGTACCTCTAACAAAATATGACTACATGAATGCCTCTGGCAATGTACCAGGAGGTGCAATGATCTAGCATAACATGTATAAAAATGATGCATGGTGGCTGAGCCACAACTACTATGTCAGCTATATGATCATGCAAAGCAATATGACAATGAATGCTCAAGTCATCAAACGAAAGCGGTGGAAGTTGCATGGCAATATATCTCGGAATGGCTATGGAAAGTCCATAATAGGTAGGTATGGTGGCTGTTTTGAGGAAGATATAATAAGGCTTATGTGTGATAGAGCGTATCATATCACGGGGTTTGGATGCAGGCGAAGTTTGCACCAACTCTTGAGGTGAGAAAGGGCAATGCACGGTACCGTAGAGGCTAGAAAATTGCGGAAAGGTAAGAGTGCGTATAATCCATGGACTCACATTAGTCATAAAGATCTCATATACTTATTGCAAAAGTTTATTAGCCCTCGAAGCAAAGTATTACTACGCATGCCCCTAGGGGATGTATTGGTAGGAAAAGTCCATCGCTCGTCTCCGACCGCCACTCATAAGGAAGACAATCAATAATAAATCATGCTCCAACTTTCATAGCATAACGAGAGACTATATGTGCATGCTTCAGGAATCACAAACCTTAACACCAATATTCTTACTAACCACAACTGTTTACTAGTGTCTCCCACATATTATCATCTCTATATCGCAAAAATATTGCAAGGAATCAAACATATCATATTCAGTGATCCATAAGTTTTATGTAGGATTTTATGACTAACCATGGAAATGACCAATTCCCGTTGGCTCTCTAAATGGATATAAGTGAAGCATGAGAGTTTAATTATTTTTACAAAAGAACATGCTCTAACAAATATAAGTGAAGCAAAAGAGCATTCTACAAATATCGGTTTTCTATGTGAAGAGAAACAGGCAATCCAAACTTCAAATGATACAAGTGAAGCACACGAATAATTCTATAAAGCCATACTCAAAAGATATAAGTGAAGTGCAATGCGCATTCTATAAATCAACCATGGACCATCTCATACCAGCATGGTGCATAAAAAATGAAAACTAAATGCAAAAGACGCTCCAAGATTTGCACATATCACATGAACGAAACAAAGACGAAAACATACCGATACTTCACTACAAAAAAGACACATCCGTGACATTTTGGGCCGAACGAAATTTTTTTCTGTCATACATATGACACTTCTATGACGATAATTGTGACAAAACCCGGTATCATCATAGATGTGGTGGGCTCCTACTTCTATGACAAAAAATCATGACAGAAAATGGGCTTTTCGTCCTGGGCGGGCCGGAGACGCAGTTGCATGACATTCTTTGGGCTGTCCATGACAGAAAAAACCGTGGTAGAAGCGAGGGCGAGGAAAATTTAGGGGAGTTACCGGTTACGGTGGGAGGTCGGGGGCCGAGCGATGCGCGTTTCTCTCCTACACGTACGCGCGTGTGTGCGAGACGTTGGCTCTAACTGAACCCGAGCGAGGCGTTGGGCTCTAAATGAACCCAAGCGATTGCACTGCAGGCTACGCGTTACTGAACCCGAGCGATCAATCAATGGCTGTTAACTAAACCCGGTCGAGCGATTCCTTCGCT
>NC_057798.1:266461246-266472420 GCF_018294505.1 Triticum aestivum | reverse complement strand
TGGAGGGGTGGTTGAATAGTAGCCGGTGGAGTAGCACGCGGTGGAGGCTAGATGAATAGGAGCCCGTGGAGGCTGGAGGAGGTAGATGGTAGCCCGTGGAGGCTGGAGGAGGTCGACGGTGGAGATGAACAGTATCCCGTGGAGTTCCGTTTTGCGGTACGCCACACCCCTCCCAATGAACATGACCCCTATTTCGACCGTAGTGCTCCAACACAAGTCTGTTTCGTCCGTTTGCAGTACGCCACACCCCTCCCAATCAACAGGACCCCCGTTTCGATCGTAGGAGGTCCGTTTTGTCCGTTTTGCGGTACGCCACACCCCTCCCGATCAACAGGACCCCCGTTTCGACCGTAGGAGGTCCGTTTCCTCCGTTTTGCGGTACTCCAGACCCCTCCCGATCAACAGGACCCCCGTTTCGAACGTGGCCGGTCGAACACAAGGCCGTTTCCTCCGTTCTGCGGTATGCCAGGCCTCGTTTCCATCGCCTGTTCCGTCCAAGCCCTCCCGATGAACACAACCATGCATTCCGTTCTGACCCAGCCGGTTGGCTCCCCATGAACATGACGACGATGCTGTTTCTCCGTTCCGACCCAGCCATGTACACGAGCCCTGGCCGTACATATGCGCGAGTAGGCGTTCGAGACCCTGCCCGTATGTACGTACGTGGCCGTATTTTCTTTCTTGCACCCTGGCCGCTGTACATACGTGTACATTCTACGTGCGCGCCTCTACTACGACACATGCACGCCTCTACATCGACCAGTATGTATGTACATACACGTTCGCGACCAGAATGACAACGCTACGTACGCTTCGACCAGGTGGGTCCCGACTGTCAGGCAATTTCTTGCGTGCGAAGATGTAGTTGGTGGGTCCCAGCAGTCAGGGGGCGAATCGTTTTGTGTTTTTTTTGCCCGAACGCACTTCCTTGCGTGCGAAGGTGTAGTTGCTGGGTCCCAGCAGTCAGGGGGCGAATCGTTTTTTTTGCGCGGACGCACTTCCTTGCGTGCGAAGGTGTAGCTGTGGGTCCCAGCAGTCGGGGGGCGAATCGTTTTTTTCCGGACGCACTTCCTTGCGTGCGAAGATGTAGCTGGTGGGTCCCAGCAGTCAGGGGCGAATAGTTTTTTTCCCGGACGCATTTCCTTGTGTGCGAAGATGTAGCTCGTGGGTCCCAGCAGTCAGGGGGCGAATCATTTTTTTCGCGAAATGCGGTGGCCCGTCCGGTGGGTCCCCGCTGTCAGGTGGAGCAATAATTATTTTGCGCGTAATAAGGAGGCACTTCCTTGCGGCTACCATGGACCCAACTGTTAGCCTCTCCATGTACAGTCCATGTCCGATGGAAGTCGTTCCTTGACCACGTTGACCACGCCGCGCCGAGAGCACCACGACGATGGACCACGGCGATGCCTAGGAAGGGGACGACACGGAGCCGCGGAAGACGCGACAGTGGATGCACATGCGGAGAGGAGTATGAGGGTTCACTGGTTCGGCTGCGCTGCCGTCGCCGTAGAATAACAGGGGGTGTGGGTGAGTGGAGGGATGGCCTGGCCAGCAGTGGGAGTAGTAGGGGGCGGTGAGGCCTTCGCGGCAGCACAGCCGGCCACGGGAGGTAGGAGCATCATAATCACTAGCATCACACATCATTTCAAATGGTAAATTCCAATCAGGTGGCTCAACAATAGGTGCAGAAATCAAGGCTTTCTTAAGTATTTCAAATACTTCTACACAATCATCATCAAAGACAAAATGAACATCTTTTTGCAAGAGATTAGTCAGAGGCCTAGAAATTTTAGAGAAGTCTTTAATAAACCTCCTGTAGAAACCAGCATGACCAAGGAAACTTCTTATACCTTTGATATCTTTAGGACACGACATCTTTTGAATAGCATCTACTTTAGCTTTATCAACTTCAATACCTCTTTTAGAAATTTTATGCCCCAAGATAATACCTTCATTAACCATAAAGTGGCACTTCTCCCAATTCAAGACAAGATTAGTTTCTTCACATCTCTGCAAAACTCGATCAAGGTTGCTTAAGCAATCATCAAAAGAAGTTCCATAAACGGAGAAATCATCCATTAAAACCTCAACAATCTTTTCGCAGAAGTCACAGAATATAGCAATCATACATCTTTGAAAGGTAGCAGGTGCATTACATAAAACCAAAAGGCATACGTCTATAAGCAAAAGTACCGAAAGGGCAAGTAAAAGTGGTCTTTTCCTGATCCTCTTGTGACATAGGTATTTGAGAGAAACCAGAATAACCATCTAGAAAGCAAAAATGTGTATGTTTGGATAGTCTTTCTAGCATTTGATCAATAAAAGGTAGAGAGTAATGATCCTTTCTAGTAGCTTTATTTAATTTGCAGAAATCAATTACCATTCTATAACCTATAACAATTCTTTGTGGGATCAATTCATCCTTATCATTAAGAACAACAGTAATACCTCCCTTCTTAGGGACACAATGGACAGGACTTGCCCACTAACTATCAGCAACAAGATAAATTATACCTGCCTCTAGAAGCTTTAGTATTTCATTTCTTACCACTTCTTTCATCTTAGGGTTTAACCGTCGTTGATGATCAACAACTGGTTTAGCATCTTTCTCCAATTTTATTTTGTGCTGGCATAGAGTGGGACTAATGCCATTAAGATCATCAAGAGTATATCCAATAGCAGCACGATGCTTCTTCAGAGTTTTCAATAATTTCTCTTCTTCATGCTCTGAAAGGTTAGCACTAATAATAACTGGATATATCTTCTTTTCATCGAGATAAGCATATCTCAGAGTATCAGGTAATTGATTAAGCTCAAACATGGGATCACCCTTGTGTGGAGAAGGATCCCCAAGGATTTCAATGGGCAAGTTGTGTTTCAAAATAGGTCCTTGCTTAAAGAATACTTCATCTATTTCCCTTCTTTCATTCATAAACATATCATTTTCATGGTCGAGCAAATATTGTTCTAAAGGATCATTAGGAGGCACGACAATAGAAGCAAGACCAATAAATTTTATCTTTACTAGGCAATTCTTTATCATGGGGTTGTCTATGAAATTTAACAAAATTAAAATCATGAGACATATCCCCTAAACCAACAGTAACAATATCCTTTTCGCAATCTATCTTAGCGTTAACAATATTCAAGAAGGGTCTACCAAATATAATGGGACAAAAGTCATCTTGTGGGGAACCAAGAACAAGAAAATCAGTAGGATATTTAATTTTCCCACACAAGACTTCAACATCTCTAACAATCCCAATTGGTGAAATAGTTTCTCTATTGGCAAGCTTAATAGTAACATCAATACCTTCTATTTTAGTAGGTGCAATATCATGAGGTATTGCACTCACACTAGCACCTATATCACATAAGCCATGATAACAATGATCTCCTATTTTAACAGAAACAACGGGCATGCCAACAACAGGTCTATGTTTATTTTTAGTATGTAGCAATTCTAGCAACTTCATCACAAAAATAAATAACATGCCCATCAATATTATCGACCAAGAGATCTTTAACCATAGAAATACTAGGTTCAACTTTAATTTGCTCAGGGGGTGTAGGTGTTCTAGCATTACTCTTACGAACCACAATTGAAGCTTTAGCATGATCCTTTATTCTAACTGGGAAAGGTGGTTTCTCAATATAAGAGGAAGGAACAATAGGATCAACATTATAAGTAATACTTTTTTATTCAACTTTAATAGGTTCTACTACCTTTACTTCAATGGGAGGATGATATTTAAACCACTTCTCCTTAGGAAGATCAACATGAGTAGCAAAAAATTCACAGAAAGAAGCTACTATCTCAGAGCCAACTCCATATTTAGTGCTAAATTCACGAAAAGCATCGGTATCCATAAAAGATTTAACAGAATCAAACTTAGGGGTTATACCTAACTCCTTACCATCGCCGAGTTCCCAATCTTCAGAGTTGCGTTCAATTATTTCCAATAAATCCCATTTGAATTCAATAGTCTTCATCATAAAAGAACCAATACAAGAAGTATCGAGCATGGATCGATCATTATGAGAAAGCCGAGAATAAATTTTTTGAATAATAATTTCTCTTGAGAGCTCATGATTGGGGCATGAATATAACATTGACTTAAGTCTCCCCCAAGCTTGATCTATACTTTCTCCTTCACGAGGCCAAAAATTATATATATAATTCCGATCACGATGAACCAGATGCATAGGATAAAACTTCTGATGAAATTCCAATTTCAATCGGTTGTAGTTCCATGATCCAATATCATCACATAGCCTAAACCATGTCAACGCCTTTCCCTTAAAATATAAAGGGAAGACCTTCTTCTTGACAACATCCTTGGGCATACCTGCAAGCTTAAATAATCCACGAACTTCATCCACAAAGATTAGGTGCATATCGGGATGTAATGTTCCATCTCCTGTATAGGGATTAGCTAGCAGTTTCTCTATCGTACCGAAGGAATTTCAAAGTAAATACTTTCAGTAGGTTCAGTATGTTGAGGAGCAACTATTTGCACTTCTGGTCAGGATGAAGATGCCCCAAACAAGCCCCTCAAAGGATTATTTTCCATAGTAACAAGTGATAGTAAATTTCAGCACACTATATAAATGTTTCCTTACCAAATTCCACCTACCAAAGGCGCTTCACTATTGGAAATATGAGAAATTTACCGAATGATTTTATTAACAGAAATACTAGATAAAGCATGACTAGTATGGCAGTGATAAAACAAGTCATGTGATTTGACAAAGTGAAGGTAAATAACATCTGCATATCTGAGCTAGAACCGATCATCTCTCGAGCAGACAATAGATCAAGATGCATATATGAGGTAGATCCTAACATGTGTAGGGCAAACACTAGAACAAGGAACTGTGTCAGGACCTCTAACAGGAAAAACAAGAACATGTACTGGACAGCAGCCGGAGCAGAGGCACTGGACTTGGGGTCGGTGTCCTCCATGTCGTCGAGGAGGCTGTCGACGTCGGGGAAGTAGTCATCGGAGTCCGGGGCGTCCGTGACGAAGAAGTCAGTAGTCGCGCAGAGCACTCCCCAAAAACCTTATCACCCTTCTCCCGTACATGACTCAAAGAAGTGCGGTTTCAGAGGCCTACTATCCCGACTCGTGGTGCACGCCGCAAGCCGGGATGAGGAAGATAGCAGCAACTTAGAGATTGGAACCAGTGGCGAGAGGAAGGAGAAGTTCTGGTGCGTCTCTCTGAGAGGAGCGACCTCCCTTTTATAGGCGCAAGAGAAGGAGGCGAGAGGGAAGCAACGGGAGGCGAAACAAAGAGAGGGAGATGAAGCGAACAGACTTCAGCCGAAGAGTCACCCCGTTCGGATTCAGTGTCCACTACGAAAAATGTTTCAGCTCCCGCGTGACCTTTCGTATACCCATCGTGCGTGGCAAAAATTTAACATCGGCTCGGCTCATTCCCGCAACCCGCGGCGCGGCGCATCATGATGAGGCGTGGCATGGCGAGGCGGGCGGCAGAGGAGGAGCGCGCGTGGGTGTCCCTCTTGTTCTCATGCTCATACAAGTGGGGAAAGAGCCTCCCTTATAAGGAGGTCCAACTCCCTCTAAACTAGCAATGTGGGACTAAACTTTAGTTCCACCTCTTGCCTTGCACGAATGGGCTGTGTGGGCCTCTAGGATTTATTAGGAATTTCTGAAACTGCTATTGTGCTAGGCCCAAATAGACAAAAATTCCAGCATTCACTCCCCGACAACGATGCCAGAAAAGAGTCTTGATGACTCACAAGTATAGGGGATCTATCGTAATACTTTTGATATGTAAGAGTGTTGAACCCAACGAGGAGCAGAAGGAAATGACAAGCGGTTTTCAGTAAGGTATTCTCTGCAAGCATTGAAATTATCGGTAAAATATAGTTTTGTGATAAGGTAATTCATAACGGGTAACAAGTAACAAAAGTAACTAAGGTGCAACAAGGTGGCCCAATCCTTTTTGTAGCAAAGGACAAGCCTGGACAATCTCTTATATAAAGAAAAGTGCTCCCGAGGACACATGGGAATTTCTGTCAAGCTAGTTTTCATCATGCTCATATGATTTGCGTTCGTTACTTTGATAATTTGATATGTGGGTGGACTGGTGCTTGGGTACTGCCCTTCCTTGGACAAGCATCCCACTTATGATAAAACCCTCTCGCAAGCATCCGCAACTACGAAAGAAGAATTAAGGTAAACCTAACCATAGCATGAAACATATGGATCCAAATCAGCCCCTTACGAAGCAACGCATAAACTAGGGTTTAAGCTTCTGTCACTCTAGCAACCCATCAACTACTTATTACTTCCCAATGCCTTCCTAATGCGGAGCATCCCACGTTCATCCCTATGTACACTCCGACTACTCTCCAAACCCCAAGAGGACATATGACGACACCTAAAACACACGCCATTGGACACAAGGAGAACTCGCTCCTCTCCGAATCGTCACTTTCCACATGTGAGACATGGCTACTACCTCAAACATATGTGTTATGCATGACCAAGAGCCAGGAGGAAGGACATGGATCAGCTAGGAGCATTGGACAGGACGGAGAAGACACCAAGCGCGAGGAACAAGAGGAAGAGCTGCCAGGAAGCTACAACGCTCGGACGACCGACAACCACTGGACGACCGACGATCTCCGGACATCCGATGCCTTGAGACTCCACCAACGAGATAGATTCCAGCCTAGGCAACCTACAACGCCCGGAAGACCACCAGACACCAGACGTCCGACACTCATCAGCGCCCGGACGACCGACGCTGACCGTACGTCCGGCACTACCGGACCAGAGCCAAAACATCGGAAGTCCAAAGACTTCCGGACGACTGGACGCCCGCGAGCGTCCGGACGACCGACAGCCGTCGGACGTCCGATGCCTGTCTGTGCATAGAGATCGGGCCCGAGGCCCATGTATCCCTCTCCCACTTACCCCTTCGTGGACCTAGACTATATATACTCCTCCATCTCCTCCAAGTTAGAGTTAGCATAGGTTTAGCTCATTTGAGATAGAGCTTTGCTCATCCATACGGATCTACTCCTCGTGAGAGACCGCGACCTCTTTGGAGAAGATCCATCTTGGATTCAAGACCCCATTCATGGGATGACCCTCAAGACCTCCTCATTGGAGATGAACTAGCTACTTGTATTGTCCTTTGTTGGATTCAGACCGTGTATCTCTTTGTGTTTCGAGGATCTAGAATATGTGTGACCGGATCTTGTTGGTTGAGTGATTTCTCTTGTGTTTCCCCTCGTGTTCCCCTCGTTTCCCCCCTCGTGTTCTTCGTAGGATTCCCTTCAATTGTGAATGATCGGGCATCCAGAGTTCTACCCTACATCATCTTGGTATCATGAGACACATTGATCACGAATTTGGAGCCCCTACCCCTCTTTTGGTAGCCTTCTTTTGCTTCATTTCGTCCTAAATTTCGAAAATCATCACCAAAAATAGCCCCAATTTTTTTTTGTGATTTGTTGGTTTGATGACGTTTTGTTGATTTTTATCCATTGATTTTCTTGGTTTCGAGTGGATCTAGCATCTCCCTAAGTTCCCCCATCTTTCATCCACGAAATCTCATCAATTTTGACCCCGAAATTTCTATTTTCCGCCCAAAATCGTGTCCTGAAACTCGGATCTCGAGTTGACCCAGACCCACCGGACGTCCGACACTTTACCGGACGACCGGCCCGTCCGCAGCACCGGACGTCTACACCACCCATCCCAAACCAAAACATCGGATTTCCGGCCATTTCCAGACGTCCGCCCCGCGCTCCATCCACCGGTTGTCCGACCCTTGTGAAAACTGACTTCGGCTGATTTTTGTTTCGTCCATAACTAATTCATCCCAACTCCGATTTTGACGTTCTTTAGCTCGTTTTGAAGCTATTGACATCACCCATCCCACAAAAATACCACCAACATCTTTTGAATCCATCAAAATTTTGTAACTTTGGCATCTTTTCCTAGGGCCTCCACCATATCATCCTCATAACCACCATAGCCTTCCGCAACCTAACCCATTTTGCTTGCCATAGCATTAGTGGTTGCTTGAGTAGTGATTCAAGTCTTCTAAGGTGTTTCGGCTACTTAGAGATGGTTGCTTCTTCATCAACCACCACCACCACTTCCAAATAACCTTGCCCACCATACATTTTGCCAACCCAATTGTTGTTTGAGCTTGTTTGAGTTGTGGTTTGTGTCTCCTAAGGTGTTTCGGCTACTTAGGGATGACAACTTCAACTCAAACACGTGTATAGCACATCATTCCACTTCCGCATTGTTGAGTGCAAACCACCTCCGCTTCTGCTACCACCATTTGACATTTGCCTTTGGAGATTTTGAGTTTGCGGTTTCTTCCGTTTCCTAGGGTGTTTCGTCTAACTAGGAACGGGTCGACATCAAGAACACCGCCACTCATCATCACCACGAGGTCATCATCGTACATAAGGACGGTAACCTCGATGACATCATTGTACATTCTCCTTGCCATTGCATTTATAACCCCTAGCCCATTTTGCGTCACTTGCCTATCGAGACTAGCCATTGAGTATTGCCGGCAACGTTACTTGTGCACATTAGTGATCATTGGTCTACACCTTCCATTGCATATATACCATATCATATTGGTATCACTACAAAAAAAAGACACATCCGTGACATTTTGGGCCGAACGAATTTTTTTCCTGTCATACATATGACACTTCTATGACGATAATTGTGACAAAACCCGGTATCATCATAGATGTGGTGGCGGAGGAGGAGCGCGCGTGGATGTCCCTCTTGTTCTCATGCTCATACAAGTGGGGAAAGAGCCTCCCATATAAAGAGGTCCAACTCCCTCTAAACTAGCAATGTGGGACTAAACTTTAGTTCCACCTCTTGCCTTGCACGAATGGGCTGCGTGGGCCTCTAGGATTTATTAGGAATTTCTGATACTGCTATTTGGCTAGGCCCAAATAGACAAAAATTCCAGCAATCCCCCACCAGATCCCAGAGGCACACAAAATTTGCCTTTGGTTCCAAAACACTGTTTTATATACCGGTATTGCAGTGGAGACTGTTAAGTTGAACTTCCACCTAGAACTCTATGCTACACTAGTAAGCAACTTGAACAGTGGACTGGGCCTTGAACTGCAAGTTTTCTGCGAATCTAGCTTCACATAAAGCCTTGACCGGTACGTGGCTACCGTGGGTCTTCCCCGCGGGTGGAGCTTATGCGTCATACTCCGATACCTTTCATGAGTTTACTAGAGAGAACCCTACTCTCATAGATTGCGAGGTTTAACAATCAGACTCATATAGGTGCGTTCTTCAAAAGATGTTCTGCAGGACAACATCTCTGCTTCAAAGAGCCACTTAGAACAGATTAAGATATACACCAACCTGCCATGCAGATTAGGAGAGTATTGCATCTTCATGGAGTGGTATTCTTAATAGTAAGGGTACTCTCCTCCCATTTGACCAACAACTTGTCTTCCACATCTAATTCACGGGATCTCCGATCACAAAGAATAGGTTACCACTATGAACAACTCATATTGTGGGTCTCATACCCATCTCCCTCGATGCATTATCTATCACATTACGTGATAGACCCTTAGTGAAAGGATCTCCTAGATTTTTAGACATTTGGATATAATCCAATGCAATAACTCCGGAGTTTCTCATTTTTCTGACAGACTTTAACCTTCTCTGAACATGTCTCGATGACTTCATGTTATCCTTTGAGTTGTTCACTTTCGTGATCACAGTTTGATTGTCGCAGTTCATAAGGATACTCGGTACAGGTTTCTCAACAACCGGCAAGTCATTCAAGAGCCGGCGAAGCCAATCTGCTTCGACCGTAGCTGTATGTAGTGCTGTGAGTTCTGCTTCCATTATTAACCTTGTTAAGATGGTCTGCTTGCAAGACTTCCAGGAAATAGCGCCACCTCCATGAGTGAATACATATCCGCTCATGGCCTTTATCTCATCAGCATCTGAGATCCAGTTTGAGTCACTATACCCTTCAAGCACCTTTGGGTGCCTAGTGTAGTGAATTCCATAATTCGCAGTGCCTTTCAAATAACGCAAAACTCTCTCTAGAGCTTTCCAAAGCACATCTCCTGGTTTTGAGACAAAGCGGCTCAATTTGCTGATAGCAAAAGAGATGTCAGGTCTTGTAGCACTGGCTAAGTACATAAGCGAGTCAATAATCTGAGAATATTTCAATTGGTCTCTAGCAATTCTTCGATTCTTTTGAAGCAACACACTGGCATCATATGGTGTTGGAGAGGGCTTGCAGTCACTATAGCCAAAGCGACTCAAGATCTTTTCCACATAGTGATATTGAAGCAATGTAATCCCACCATCATCGTCTCTCAACAACTTGATGTTCAGAATGACATTAGCCACTCCTAAATCCTTCATCTCAAAACAACGAGATAGGAAATCCTTGACCTCCTTAATAACATTCAGATTTGTTCCGAAAATCAGTATGTCATCAACATACAAGCAAAGCATAACTCCCTCGCCCCCACCATGGCGATAGTACACACATTTGTCAGCTTCGTTCACAACAAAGCCTACAGCTGTTAAAGTTCTTTCGAACTTCTCATGCCACTGTTTGGGTGCTTGCTTGAGTCCATACAAAGACTTCAACAACTTGCACACTTTCCCTTCCTGACCATCTATTACAAACCCATCTGGTTGTTCCATATAAATTTCCCCGTCCAACTCTCCATTTAGGAAAGCAGTCTTAACATCCATTTGATGAACGAGAAGACCATGTGAGGCAGCTAGTGAAAGTAGAACTCGAATAGTGGTCAATTGAGCCACAGGTGAGTAAGTATCAAAGAAGTCTTCACCTTCCTTTTGGGTATAACCCTTAGCCACGAGCTGAGCCTTGTACTTTTCAATAGTACCATCAGGCCTAAGCTTCTTCTTGAATACCCATTTGCATCCTATAGGTTTGCACCCATAAGGACGATCAGTTATCTCCCAAGTTTCATTCACCAAGATGGAATCCATCTCGCTACGAACTGCTTCCTTCCAGTAGTCAGCATCTTCAGATGCATAGGCCTGTGAAATAGAACTGGGAGTGTCATCTTCGATCGATGGCTGTTAACTGAACCCGATCGAGCGATTCCTTCGCTACTGCTGCTAACTGAAGCCGATCGA
>NC_057798.1:266443167-266461054 GCF_018294505.1 Triticum aestivum | reverse complement strand
TGGATGAACAGTAGAAAGTGGAGGGGTGCCCGTGGAGGGGTGGTTGAACAGGAGCCCATGGTGTGGAGGGCTGGATGAACAGTAGACGGTGGAGGGGTGCCCGTGGAGGGGCGGTTGAACAGTAGCCGGTGGAGTAGTGCGCGGTGGAGGCTGGATGAACAGGAGCCCGTGGAGGCTGGAGGAGGTCGACGGTAGCTCGTGGAGGATGGAGGAGGTCGACGGTGGAGATGAACAGTATCCCGTGGAGTCCCGTTTTGCGGTACGCCACACCCCTCCCGATGAACAGGACCCCCGTTGCGACCGTAGCGCTCCAACACAAGTCCGTTTCGTCCGTTTTGCGGTACACCACACCCCTCCCGATCAACAGGACCCCTGTCTCGACTGTAGGAGGTCCGTTTCCTCCATTTTGTGGTATGCCACACCCCTCCCGATCAACAGGACCCCCGCTTCAATCGTAGGAGGCCTGTTTCCTCCGTTTTTCGGTACGCCATACCCCTCCCGATGAACAGGATCCCGTTTCGAGCGTGGCCGGTCGAACACAAGGCTGTTTCCTCTGTTTTGCGGTATGCCAGGCCTCGTTTCCATCGCCTGTTCCGTCCAAGCCCTCCCGATGAACACGACCACGCATTCCGTTCCGACCCAGCCGGTTGGCTCCCACACGTTCCGTTGCCTCCCGATGAACACGACGCATTTTGTTGCCTCCCCATGAACACGACACATTTCGTTGCCTCCCTATGAACACGACGACGATGCTGTTTCTCCGTTCCGACCCAGCCATGTACACGAGCCCTGGCCATACATATGCGCGAGTAGGCGTTCGAGACCCCGCCCGTATGTACACATACGTGGCCGTATTTTCTTTCTTGCAATCTGGCCGCTGTATGTACGTGTACATGCTACGTGCGCGCCTCTACTATGACACGTGCGCGCCTCTACATCCACCAGTATATATGTACGTACACGTTCGCGACCAGAATGACAACGCTACGTACGCTACGACCAGGTGGGTCCTGACTGTCAAGCACTTCCTTGCGTGCGAAGATGTAGCTGGTGGGTCCCAACAGTCAGGGGGCGAATCGTTTTTTTTGCCCGGACGCACTTCCTTGCATGCGAAGATGTAGCCGGTGGGTCCCAGTAGTCAGGGGGGCGAATTGTTTTTTTGCCCGGACGCACTTCCTTGCATGCGAAGGTGTAGCTGGTGGGTCCCAGCAGTCAGGGGGGGGATGAATCATTTTTTTTTGCCCGGACACACTTCCTTTTGTGCGAAGATGAAGTTGGTGGGTCCCAGCAGTCAGGGGAAATGTTTTTTCCGCGGAATACAGTGGCCCGTCCGGTGGGTCCCAGCTGTCAGGTGGAGGAATCATTATTTTTTGCGTAATAAGGAGGCACTTCCTTGCTACGGCCGTGGACCCAGCTGTTAGCCTCTCCATGTACATTCCACGTCCGATGGAAGTCGTTCCTTGACCACATTGACCAGGCCGCGTCGAGAGCACCACGGCGGTTGACGACAGCGAGGCCTAGGAAGGGGACGATGCGGAGCCGGGGAAGACGCGGCAGTGGAAGCCCGAGCAGAGAGGAGTACGAGGGTTCACTGGTTCGGCTGCAGTGTGAGGCTGCCGTCGTCGCAGGGCCTGGCCAGCGGTGGGAATAGTAGGGGGCAGTGAGGCCTCCTCGGCAGCACAGCCAGCCACGGGAGGCAGGAGCATGCGGCACGACCGGCGCTGCTTTGGGCGGCTAGAGCAAGAAGACCAGAGGTTGAAGAAGCACTACGGTCGTTGGATGGACATTGTACGATCACTATAGCTAGAATCGTTCACATTGACTAAGTTGACAAAGCCCTCCGCCCCCTCAACTTAGTTGGCCCACAAGTCATCCTCCCACTATGGTGGGTCCCAACTAGCCGGGAGTATTCATTTTTTTGTGCGTAATAAGGAGGCACTTCCTTGCGTGCGAAGATATAGCTGGTGGGTCCGACATGTTAGCAGGGGGAATGTTTTTTTCGTGAAATACAGAGGCCCTTCCGATGGGTCCCAGCTGTCAGGTGGAGGAATCATTATTTTGCGCGTACAGTCCACGGCCGATGGATGTCGTTCATTGACCATGTTGACTAGGCCGCACTGAGAGCACCATGGCGGTGGACGACGACGAGGCCTAGGAAGGGAACGACACGGAGCCGGGGAATACTCAGCAATGGTTGCCCATGCGGTGGGGAGTACGAGGGTTTACTGGTCCAGCTACCGTCACTGGAAAATAACAGGAGGTGTGGGTGAGTAGAGGAATGGCCTGGCCAGCAATGAAGTAGGGTGGGGCGGTGCGGCCTGTGCGGCAGCACAGCCGACCACGGGAGGCGGGAGCAGGCAGTCCCACCGGAGCTTGTTTGGGCGGCTGGAGCAAGAAGATTAGATATTGAAGAAGCGGCACAGCCGTTGGATTAGCATCCAACGGTCAGTTCTGCTAGAATCATTTGTGGACTAAGTTGACAAAGCCAAAGTACACATCAACCTAGTAGACCCACAAGTCAGCCTCCAAATCTATCCCAAACAGCATACAACCCAAAATTTCTAACCAGATTCAAATTAATTTCAAATCCAAATATACCTTAATTTAAATTCAATGAAATTTTACCTGCACAAAAACAATGAAATTTAAAATATCAAAATCCGAAAGAAAACATTATTTTGGAACTAATTGCCTGTTTGTTGTATTTTTTCATTTTACAGCCCATTTATTATTACTTATAGCCCATTTCTTATTACTTATAGCCCATTTTCTGGGCAAAATGCATCCCTCCTCGTCTTGAAAGATTTCTGGCCCAGCAGGGCGTAGAAAAGAAAGTAGGCCTACGTTGGTTATTCTACAAAAAACAAAATAGCTGGCTAGCCATTTTCAGAAAGGAAAAAAACAAACTGGGCTGGTCATGTGCTAAACATATGAAATGAAAGCCTGGGCTAGACGGGCCACGGGTCCCGCACAACCCAGTTGATACCCTTCTCCTTCCTGAAAAAACAAAATTACTGCGCGCGCTACTGGGTCCCTACTATCATTCTCACCATGTACAGTCATCTCCTTATTCCTCTCGGTTGTTGACCATGTTGACAACACCGGAGGGCGGCGCCGCGGCGAGCGAACCAATGCGGAGGGCGATGGTGAGGCCTCGGACAGGAACGAACAGGAGCCGGGGAAGATCACAGCCAGCCGTGGGAGGCGGGAGCAGGCGGTCCCGCCGGCGCTGGTTTGGCTTTGGCGGCTCGAGAAGAAGATACTAAAGAAACGCGACAGACATTGAATGTCAATTCAACGGTCAAGGTTGGCACAGTCGTTTGTTGACTAAGCGGACACCAAGTAGCATACTTTTTTATATATAGGAAGAAAACTACGAGCAAAATGCGTTCGTCTGCCGTCCTCCTCACAAGGAACGTTTGCCACATAAGTGACTAGCACCCTTGGTTTTCAACTAAGAGGTCTTGGGTTCGAGTCCCAGGAACTCTCAATTTTTTTCTCCTTCCTTCCTCGCAAAAAAAGGGGAAAGAAAATCAAAGACTTGGGAAGGCGTACAGAACAAGCTAGTGTACCAGTAAAGAGACATTGTCGAGTTTTAGAAAAAAGAAAGACGTGCTCCTGTAGCTAGTTGGAATCCAAACCTAGACTATGACTATATATGGTGCTATGCTACTCTACAAGTAATGAAACTGACATATCCAACGTTCGCTTGTCCTCTTCTCTACTTACTCTGCCTAGCATCAGAAGCTCTGGCCGCAACAACCATATCCGTTGGCTGCTCGTCCACCTGCTCTTCAACAGGCAACAACCAGATATGCACCAAGTTGCCACCCGTACCATCGCCAGTGGGTCTCATCACCCCTGTCGGCACACGCACCGCAGCCGATTGCTCATTGCAACCCGTTGCCGTTGGTGTGGTGCCACTGCTGCAAATCACGCAGAGTCATCCGTCACGTCTCAACCACAATCCGCAAACCTGTCTGAGTCTTCTATAAATGCCCGAATCATGGGGTAATAATATGTTTAAGTGTTGTTCTGCTGCTTTCAGTTGCTGATTTTTTTAATAGTTTGGTTGATGATATTCCAATTTGATTTGTGCAGAAAAGGGAAGATCCATGTGATTTGTATTTCTGGGAAGTTGCTGATGCGGGGGAATGCAACTACGTTGATTATTTGGTTAGCCGAGGAATCCCAGTACCAGCAGGTTGGGGTGTTGGACAAGTAACTGAAGGAACGACAGAAGAGGAAGATGCAGAGCAGAAGGTTAAAGATGCAGTTCCTCTGATCATGGCCAAACAGCAACTGCTGAACGGCCTTGACAGCAATGAGGAGATGAAAGAGCTTGTGAAGATAATGGGCAAAATCAATGTGCTCTGTAGGATGATTGTCTCTTTATTTGAAGTGTATGTAGCACTCGTGGTGTATTCAGTGGCTAAGACATGAGCACTTTCCTGAAACTAGTAATGAATGAAGCCTGTGTAGCAGGCTGGGCGTAGTGTTGTGAACATCTAATGATTTCTATTAACGAAAATCAGGAGGTATCCCCTTTTGCTCATATAAATAAATAAATAGCAGAGGCCCTGTCGGGTCAGCTTTGTTCTCATTCAAAGACGTCGAGCAAATTGCAGTCCAACAACAAACTATGTCATCAAATTCAAGTTTCACAGCCAAATATGAGTCAACAATGTCATCATGTTTTAGTTGTCATACAATCACCAAACACAAATCAACATACATAACAAGTGATGTTCTCATAGCAAAATACTAAACAAATGTTCATCAGGTTTCAGTTGTCATAGCAAACACAATTTCACATAGTAGATAAAAAACGTCTTCTGATAGGAAAATACGACAAAAGCAATGTAATCATCATCCGCAGCAGCAGCGTCAACATTTTCGCCATGTGTATCAGTTTGAATCGTAATTCCCCATGGTGTCATCTTCTTCTTCGTCCTCAACGTCCTCGAACGTTGGCTTCTTCTTGATCAACTCTTGTATGTCCACAGCATGACATGCAATCTTTTCGCCGGTGTCATTGACGTAATGGTTCTCAAAGATATTAGGAACATCTCTGTTATCTTGTACATCAGGAGAAGTGTAAGCATCATCTTGTTGTGCAACTTCATTAAACGAATTTCTCTGCTCAAACCTTTGCAATACTCTCCAGTCATCGCTACGTGCAAATGTGTCTTCCAAGAAAAATATCTGTGTTGCTTGATTTGCCAAAATAAAAAGCTCGTTGGTCTGGTATGCCGCCTTGACATTGATGGATTTGAAATAATCATCAGCTCTGGGTTTTGCGATCCTGGAAAACAGGTTATACCAACGACAGCACAACAGAACCACACACCGATGATCCTTGAAACTGGAGATATACTACAACTGAACAATGTCTGTTATGTTAGCATACACTTCAGTTGTCTCTTTGTCATACGTATCCGTGCTCATGATGGCACTGTTTTGTGTCTTCCTGCCTTCGTCTCGTGCAAGGGTGTTGTAGCGCAGATCTCCAACAACGCAAGATTCATAATGTCTTACCCGAGTATCAGGACCCATTGCTAGTGAGTAAAGGGCATCATGAACTGCCTGCCCATCCTCCCGCATCTTCTTAACCTATGGTTAGAAAATAGACAAGCTGATCATCTTATGTACTCAATATATTAAAAAAACGGATAGTGCAGTTCAAAAGCTTACATGGTTCTTGAACCATTTCACAAATCCTGACATAACCAGTTTGTCAATGTTTCTTGGATTTTGCGGCACTAACTCCTCTTTGTATATGCTGCATAACATAGTGATCACGTCAAACATCTAAATATATAAGAATGTGCTGCAAGTTTAATAGATTACGATGTGTAAGGTGCAATACTGCACTTACTTGATATAAGGTAGTATCTCAGGACAATTATTCAACACATACCAAACCATTTTGTCCAAATCTTTAGGTTTGTCCTCTTGTCGACTCTTCCTTGTAACTCGAACAGAATAATCAAAAACATTGAGCCCGGGATTGTCTTCACCCACCTCTTTGCTAAGCTGATCAGCTGTTTCAATGTATTTTGAGCAGAATGTCAATGCTTCTGTAGCAATGTAGGCCTCTGCAATTGAACCCTCGGGTCTAGCTCTGTTCCTAACATAGCCCTTGAAAGTGCCTAGCTGCCTTTCAATAGGGTACATCCAGCCATACTATTCTGAACCTCTAAGTAGTGCCTCATCAGGTAGATGAATAGCCAAATGCACCATCACATCAAAGAAGGCTGGAGGATATATCTTCTCAAGGTCGCATAGGATAGTTGGTATCTTGTCTCTAAGATGCTCCAAAGCATCTATCCTGATATTTCTACTACAGAGTTCCCTGAAGAATTGTCCCAACTCTGCAACTGCTCTGTATAAGTTAGGGCGGCCGAATCCTCTAAGGATAACAGGTAAAACCCTTTGAAGTAGGACGTGGCAGTCATGAGTTTTCAACCCTTGTACCTTGTTTCCATCTGCACTGACTCTCCTTTCAGGGTTGGAAGCAAATCCATGTGGGAATCTCACACGTGACAGGGCCTCGCATAATTCTTTTCTTTTTACCTTGTCCAAGACGTACACAACTGGTGCCATATCCCATGGTTAACCTTCATCTTGCACCTGCAAATCCTTTCTGATACCTAGGTGTGTCAAATCAATCCTAGATTTTAAGGTATCTTTTGTCTTGCCTTCAATATTAAGAAGTGTGCCAATAATGCTATCACATATATTTTTCTCGATGTGCATCACATCAAGATTATGCCGCAGACCCAAATCTTTCCAATACTCCAAGTCCCACAAAGTGGACCTGCGGGTAAACAATAATCTCTCTTCTACCCTGCCACACTTCCTTTTCCCGCTACCATTACCAGGATGGTTTCCTGGTGTAATATGCCTGACCTTCTCTAATTCCACTTGCAACTCATCGGCGGTGAGCCTCTTTGGTGCATCATGGTTTCCATGCTTTGCATTTAACACATGTCTTCGGTATTTTCTAGGATGCGGCTTGTCCTTGGCAAGGAAATGGCGGTGTCCAATGTAACAGATCTTGCTAAGTATTGCGTATGACAGCGTATTCCTGTCACAGCGAACACATGCATTGTAACCATGTGTCGTTCGCCCTGACATAGTGCCCAAAGCCAGATAATCATGGATGCACCAAATTATAACAGCACGCAGAAAGAAATCAGCTGGTGGGCTGCTATATAGGTCTCGAGTGAGAACACCCTTCCATAGCTGTTGAAATTCCTCCACAGGAGGCTCCATGAACAAATCAAAATCCTTTCCAAGACTTTTTGGACCTGGGATGAGCAAGGCCATCATGTAGTTTGATTCTTTGGTGCAGACATTTGGAGGCATGTTGTAAGGGATAACAAGCACTGGCCACATGCTATATGTGGCGCTCTGGTGGCCAAATGGGTTAAATCCATCTGAAGCTAAGCCAAGTGTAATGTTTCTCGGGTCAGCAGCAAATTCTTTGTGTTTATCATTGAAGCTTTTCCACTCACTACCATGAGATGGATGGCTCATTACATTCTGATCTCTGTACTCCTGGTTCCTAGAATGCCACAGTACATCCTCTCTTGTTCAGCATCATGAAACAACCTCTGCAATCTTGGTGTAATTGGAAAATGTCTCAGAACATTATGAGGAATCCTCATCACAGCATCGCCATCTTTCCATCTTGATGATTTGCATTTCGGGCATTCAATTAAGTTGGCATAATCCTTTCGGAACAGAACACAATTATTCTTACAAACATGGATCATATCAAATCCAATTCCAACTGCACGAAGGAAATTCTTCATTTTACTATAGGTGTGTGGCAGCTCAGATGCATCTGGGAAAGATTTGCGGAAAGAAGCCAACATCGCATCAAATGATTTGTTGGTCATCCGCTCAGATGTCTTCACCTAAAGAAAGGTGACCATAGCTGAGAATACTGACGGCTTAATTTCCTGGGATGACAGCAACGTTGCATTGTTCCAACATGCGGGTCCACCGTTTTTCTTTTGCAGATGAAAGTTCACGGAATGCACAAGCATTTTGTAGCATTGTTTCAATGTCGGTCAAACTCACTGGCTCCGCCACCACCACCACCTCCTCCTCTTCCACCTGAGCATCAGGCAGATCAAGATGGTGATCTGCTGCTTCCACGTAGTCAATAACATTGACGTTCACAACTTCACCATGATGAACCCACCTAGTATATGTGACCGACATCCCATACAAGTGTAGATGATTTTGCACAGTTGACTACGGTCTTGTAACTGAATTCATACAACTACTACACGGGCAGAGCACATCTGATTTTGGACCACTGTACTCAGCTCTGATAAAGTTCATGAAGTTTTCAACCCCCTCAACATATGCAATGGAGAATCTTCGAGCAGAAGTTATCCAAGTCCTGTCCATCTGTTAGACATACAAATTAGTTCTTCTACTAGATATTACAGGAAAAACATATATGCTTTTTTATGAAGTCCAGAAAAAAAATACCTAGGTCGATGTCTAAAGCTATGGCAAGATATTTGGACGGGCAGATCTAAGTAACGAAATATATGTAAAGCTAATTCAGCAAACAGATTTGAGTGCCAAATTATGGTAAGCTGTTTCAGCAGTCAATGAGGCCGAGCACACAACCATCGAACTATCGAAGGCCATCGCAGCAACAAAGATCGAGTATAAAACGGTGTAGAGCTATTTCACCTAACAGATTGGCTACTAGACCATGGCAATCTACGTCACAATAAATATATGGAAGGATATTTTAGCAACTAATCGGCCTTGGCATGCCATCTCAGCTAAGCAGATTGAGTGCAGAACAGGGCAAGGAAGCTTCTTAAGCAGAGCATATTGACAGTAAACTACTTTGGCAAACAGTGAGATTAACAGCGTCTATCAGCTAACATTTAACGCTACACCGACATGAACGGGGCCTCAGTCTAGAATGCGCGTACCGTGGGAGAAGCTGACCGCCGTGTGTCTCCACACGAACGTCGCCAGCGGTGGCGGCGCTAACCACCGTGCGCCTCCACAAGAATGTAGCCAGAGGTGGCGGCGCGGCTAGAGGACGACAATCTACGAGAGCGTACTGTGGGAGCGAGAGGATCGCCGAACCACGGCACCGACGTATCAGCGCGGCGGGGAGGGCGGCTTTGGTGGAGTGAATGGAGTGGAGGGGTACAGGGGGGAGGGGGGGTTTGGGGAATATTATTGGCTAGTTGGCCGAAGGGCGGTTGAATCAGATTTGGGGGGAATTTTTGGGTGTTGGGGGGGAGGATTTTCGCGCGGTGGGCAGGGAGAGTTTGGCACATGGTCGGTTTCTCCAAGTGCAGTCCCACGTGTCAGTGAAGAGGCAAGCCGAAGCGCGTTCCGTTTGCGTGAGCCGTGTGCAGGACCAAACATGTGTGGGGTGCAATGCGACCGCAACAGGAGTGTTCTGAGTGTACCGCCTTTTTTCCTTTTAAACTAGGTGCTTCGCCCCCTGAAAAAAATTTGTTGCTTCGCGGGATACATCAATACTACTACTAGTAATCCGGTAATCCCGACTAAAATGGCGCGGCCGGGTCTTTTCCCGCGTGATATGCTGGGAGGTTGGCTTAGTTAGGTTTTTTAGGACGAGTAATGCTACACCTACGTAATCCCAGCTACGTAATTAACATAATGTGAAACATGTGAGCTGTTGATTGTAGATTGGGGGGAGGGAGGGGCCCACCACCATGAAAATTAGCGGAGGAGAGAGAGAGGCAATTTACGTTAACCCTTTCATAGGTTCCCGTAGATGTAGAAAGATGTGAATGCGTGAATGTGTAGTGGACGTATTATTGGAGTGCCTAAGATAATTTGTGTATGTATAGACCCTATGTGTTTATTTTACTTCGCATGTTAGATTTTTCTCGGTTCAATAAAAAGCAGAGTTGGTGATGATGGTGTGCCTGTCATCGTGCAATATAGGCCGTCCGATCTATATCTAACGGATAGGAAGGAAACTATGACAATTTACCCGCACTCCTCTCCACATTTGCAGATAAGGCTTTCCCTCGTTCATCCTTTTCTCCCACAAGATCTTGATCTTCCGTGCAAAGCACGGGCATCTTGCTAGTACTCCTACAATATGTATAATATTGTGAAAGTTCATATACACCGGCCGAGATTAATGCAAACACGACAGATTTTCATTACATTTTGAACTTTTATAGGACAGAAAAATAAAAGAAACCCGACCCTAAACCTATTCTACGGCGGTGACCGACGTCCTCCATCTGCGATCTCTATGTACGGGGGCAGGGTTCAAGACCCGTGAAGTGAAGGTACGGTCTCTGGCGAGGAAGAGTAGAACACGGGATACAGACCGGCGAGTTGGCACACCATGCCCTGCCGCCTCCCATGCCCTACTCATCCTCGGAGGAGTCCCCGACCTCGGCGGTGCCGGATGTTGGACGGCGGCAAGTAGGACGCGTGGCTGACGGTTCTCCCGTCGTCGGCCGCCAGCGTGGCCACCGCTTGTGCGGTCGGTCCAAGTCTGGCTACGCCGCTATTGCGTCGCGAGAGGCGACTTGAGCGAGGGCGGCGACCTCGAGCTTCATCCCCGAAGACAAGCTCTCTTGCAGAGCGTTCGCACTTGCGGTGGCGGATGTGGTGCCAGGTAGGAGGTTGATGCGCTATGGTGTGGAGGTTAGCTGGACGTTGCCGCTTTAAGTAGCGTATTCAGGTGAGGCCAAGCGTCCGGGTGCGTCATTAAGTCGCCGGAGTTGGTTCCTCGGGCACCGAGCCTCTTAACGACGACATACAAACGGACGACATGAATGCGGGCAGCTAGCACCGGCTGGGAACGCACCGCGTGACGCCGCGAGGGACGAGGGTTTTGGTGTGCCAGGGTAGTCAGCTGCGGTCGTGGCAACGTTGGAGATGCCCTTTGCTCACATGCGATCCCTGCATGTCATTGAAAAAGCAAGACGACCCGGCATGGTCTCAGGTCCAGAGGATGCAGTTGGCCGCGCTACACCACTCCACGGATGCGTTGCGGCGCCCCGTGCATCCTCGACGAGTCGGGTGTTGGGGTGTGTTTGGATTGTGGCCAAAGTGAACCTTACCAAAATTTTGGTCATGACCCAAAGATTGGTCTTTGTTTGGATGGTGCCATTTTTTTGGCATGCCAATGAACTCTAGCCAACTCTAGTTCATTTTTCTTACCAATGTCAGCGAAATCATGGGCAACCAATAGCTCAACCAAAATTTTGGTCATGACCCAAAGATTGGTCTTTGTTTGGATGGTTGCCATTTCTTTGGCATGCCAATGAACTCTAGCCAACTCTAGTTCATTTTCCTTGCCAATGTCAGCCATATCATGGGCAACCAATACCTCAACCAAAATTTTGGTTACCCAATGTTTGATGGGGCAACCTTGGGCACAAACCAAACATACCGTTCGTCGTGCCACAGCACTAACGCCACCCTCGGCACACTGAAACCGACCGTGTCTAGCGACAATATGAGTGTGTCGCTCACTGCGGTCGCCGTGTCCAGAGGTAGTGCTGGAGCTGCGCCCCGTTGTTGGCCCCAACGACCCACATGAACGGTTGTCGGTGGTGAGGAGGTCGTGGGCCAGCTCCTCCATTGGACTAGTCTGTGCTACGTTGTCCTGACGGGTGTGCCCCACATGTCGGTTTCCCTGTTTTCCCGGCCATATTCGAGCGTCAGTGCTCCGTGTTGCGCATTTGGCCTTTCACTATGTAGGCCAAGCGAGACAACTTGATGTTTATTTGAGCCGTTCAAGTATAATCATGCGGCGTTTGCTTATTTCTCATTCCTCTCCAACCCTCTTCCCCATCGATCATGTCGCCCTCCAGTCGAGTCCATCCTCCCGCATGCCTCATTTGAACATTCTGCCGAGTATCATTCGCATGTACCCACCCTAGTCCTCTTTCAATAGATCTCTGGACCCCGAGATGAAATCAAGAGGGAACGAGTGGGGGCACGTGATACCTAAGGCGGATTCAAAATTTTGAACCGGTGATCATAGCATCCGCAAATCATATACAAAGGGTATTCAATGCTCGTTTTGTTTTTGAACGTACAATATACTCCCTCCTATCCTTTCTAGTTTACATATAAGTTTTATGTGTAGTCAAAGTATCTATACTTTGATCAAAAAGGTATCAACATTCAACAACGCCCAATCAATATTGTTAGATTCATATGTACTCCTAGATTTGTACTCGAGATGCTTTCCAATTTGACTATTGAAAAGATTAATAGTACATGAGATGTATAATGTGAAAATTATATCAATGGAAACTCCTTTCACATACGAATTTGACCGTATGCTTTGTGTAAGTTGCATGTCATATATTATTGCTCTAACATTTGGTCAAAGTTAGCCTCGAAAAACGCATTAGACCCTGTATGCTTTGTGTAAGTTGCATGTCATATATTATTACTCTAACATTTGTGTAAGTTGCATGTCATATATTATTACTCTAACATTTGGTGAAAGTAGTATAGTGGAAGTGGATCCTCTGACGTAGGTATCCCTCCCTTACCCTCCCTTTCGGTCACTTACTGGCGGACCCATGCTTGCTAGGCCCTGCATGTCAGTTACTTAATGGGTTCGGCCACGTCAGGGGATCCTCATCCGTAGTATACTCCCTCTATTTTTATTTACTCCGCATAAAACGGAGGGTGTGGTGGTATAATAAATGATGCTGGCGGGGGAGGGGGAGGGACGTCGATTTGCTCTCAACTGCGGTCCCACAAGCGAGCAAAAACGCAAGATGAAGCGCATACCATTCGGTGAGCGACGTGGAGGGTCCAGCATGCCGGGCTGCAACGCAAACGCGACAAGAGCGATGTACAGTCAAAACCGATTGACCGGTCGTCACCGGAACCACTATTCACACCAGAACCTTCGCTGCTCGGCCTACGCCAGCCACTGCCCTAAAACCACACCAAATCTCCAGCCCATTCCCCCACCTTTCGATCCCCTAGCCCGCATCAAGCGTCCTAGTTCGCCGGAAAGCCATGGGGCGCCGCAAGATCACTTACTACAAGATGCTAACACCGGAGCACTGCGCAGAAATTGCGGCGGCGGTCGGCGCCACAGATCTCCGTTCCCAAGCTCACTTTGCGGCGGGCCAATCCCCGAGTTCTCTGGAGCCATGCTACGAGGAGGAGGAAGCCAATCCAATGTTCATAGCGGAGGTCGCGGTGCAGAAGGACCCCGATGGGTATGAGACGATGGACATCGACTTCGTGCCGGCGTCCGAGTCCCCCATGGTGCAGGTGGACCAGCCGTTCAACATGGCGATACTAAAGGAGGACCGGGAGGCAGAGGCTCAACTCGACGCGGAGCTCGCGCATGCCGCTGCCATCGAGGCTCTCCTGCAGGCGGAATCAAATGTCGTGGATGTGAACCGGGCGGCGGAGGCTCAGCTTGAGGCGGAGCACGCGGATGCCGCTGCCATCGAGGCCCTCCTGCAGGCGGAACCGGACGTCCTGGACTTGAACCGGGCGGCAGAGGCTCGACTCGATGCAGAGCGCGCAGATGCCGCTCTCATCGACGCCCTGCTGCAGGCGGAACCGGATGTCCTGGACTTGAACCGGATGGCGGAGGCTCGACTCGACGCGGAGCGCGCGGATGCCGCTGCCATCAAGGCCCTCCTGCAGGCGGAACCGGACGTCCTCGACTTGAACCGGGCTGTGCTCTCGTCCGTGCAGAGCGCCCGCACGCTCTACTTGAACAAGTAGCTGGAGGCCGAGGACAACCACGGTGCGGAGACACACGTCGGCAGTGACGACTGGTTCGCGCCGGCAGCCAAAGACGATGAGGCCGTCTCTTTCCGCGAGCAGTGATAGTTTTTCTTTATGTTGTTGTTTTTATGGATCTTTTGCTGTGTAAAAACATATATTTGTTATGCAAGTCGCCTGACTTGGGTCAGTCTACTATTTCAGGCGGTTGGATGAATATCCTACGTCTCCTAACCCTTCTTTCCTTCTTCCCCACCTCTTCTTCTTCGCCAACAGACCACCGCACAGGCCGTACGGATACCCCCAACATGCGGTTGGATAAACATACTCTATGAACGAAAATTATGTGTCCGCGATAGGATGGCTGAGTTTGGTTTGTTCACATGCGACAACACGTGGCAGTGAGGGTGCGGTCCCTTGGTTGGGTTTGCAGCGTGCAGGAGCGACTGTGTGAGGGTGCGGTGCGACCGCGGCCTGCAGGAGCAACCATGTGAGGGTGCGGTGCGACCGCGATAGCCGTGCGCAAGTGTACCTCCTTCTCATTTTGAAAACTTTAGGCAAGCTTGGCAAAAATGTGTGGCGAAGTTTGGTAAGGCAAGGCCTAGACCCAAACAGGATAAGTACGTACGTACTAGGAGTACTAGTGTTAAAAAAGAAAGGCGGGGTTTTCCTTCACGGGATTTAATCGATACAAATCCTCATTTCTCGTGTCAATTAATGCGTATTTTTTTCTCCAAAGACCAAAGAGCTAACCATCTCACTCTTGATCGCTTGATTAATGCAGCGCCATGCAAACCAACCTTCTCACTTCCGCATGCATGCAGGCGATATTAATGTCCTTGGTTGCTAACCCCATCAATTTTGCCTTGATTAGTGTTAGTGGCCCTTTGCAAATTGTAATTTTGATATACTGGCCTTGTGTACAAAAAAATTGGAGGTAGTAACTATATTTGACTTCCTTCCCCATTGCGGTGACGTCGACGATATCCTTTTTTGTGGTTTGGCGAAGTGCGTTCAACGGAGAACACCATTGAGGGAGACCACGATAAGTCGTTCACAATTGCCGCCTACAAGCCGAGACAACCGCCTTATTTGCATCCAGGAAGTCCTTTACTAGTACTAGGAGTACTAGTGCGGTGAGATGGTTTCTCGAAGTAGAAGATGGAGAAGCGGAGTCAGCGAAGAGTGAAATGATGGTTGATTCGTCCGTGCTTTTGTGATTTGACGCCTCACTGCTTTGTGATTTGTGATAGAAGGGACAGGGGAGTAGACTCTATGCTATATACTGTACTACATGCGTCCAAGCATGGGATAAAGAGGAGAGACGTTGCATTTTTCTATTCCTTCAATCAATCAATCAGGGAGCTTCGGTTCCATCTTTTTGGCTTTGGCAACACCGTCCAAAATGGTTCCCACGATGCCAAAAGCTATTTTCACATTTGGCTACACATTGTGGATGCCCTTAACCGTACCACTTGGTTTTGCTCCTGTGTGCTATCTATACAAATCTCAATTATATTGATCTAAAAAATTATAGAATCAAGATTAGTAAAAAGGAGGTGATTTTGCCGTGCGGATGGCGGGGGAGGTTTCTTACTTGAGCAATGCTACATCCACGTAATGGTTTACGTAAAGTTACAAACTAATGTGATGTGGGACTATTTGATTGGATTAAAGGAGAGGATTAGGCCCACCCCACCTGAAAATCAGGGGGGCATATATAGATTAGATGGAAAGTATACGTAGTTGCTACGTAGCCCTTTGTAAGTCTAGGATTAGGCTTCTTATTTTCGGAGGACGTTGTCCTAGCGGTTTGCTAACATGCGGTCCCACGTGTCAGTGCTTTACCAAGCCGATCCGCATCCCACATGAGGCAGAACAATGACAGAAGCAACACGTGGTTCAGTTGAAGAAGATGAGGGAGAAGCGGATTCAGCAACGAGTGAAATGATGGTTACTTCGTACCTCCAACTTCTTTTTTAGCATTATTACTTCGTCCCTCCAACTTAACTGCGGGAAAGGTGCAACTTTGTGATTTGAAGCCTCATTGCTCATTACTACGTCGGCGCCATGACTGGAGCGCTTCACCCCGGCTGCTCTGCACTGTATTCTGGTATGGCACGTGGACCCGGTAGCTTGATGTCCCACATGTCAGCGAAAGGGACTAGAAGATTTATGAAAGCGAGCGCTCCACTCTTACGACGGAGGAGTAGACGACACGACGGACTAGTGAACTGTCACTTGTACTGTATAGTACTATAGTTTTGCTGTTTCACACGATCCATCGAGACAAACCCGATTAAACAGGAAAGGGCGAGATTTTTCCCGCGTGGTAGATGATACTGGCCATACATTTCAAAGGCAATTTTAATGTATGCAAACTGAATAATTATAAGTAAGAATATGATATATAGTAAAACTAAAAACACATATGATTTATTATGTTAGAGTGTAGTAGTAGTGCTGTATTGCATAGTTGTTAGATGTAACATGCGAGAACGTGTAGAGATGTAGTTTTGGAGGGCCTACAGAGAGAAAAGCGTAATACGGTCACCGAACTTCAGAATAAGCTGATTACGGTCACTATTTACGTTTTGCGGTGATTATATGGTCACTTGCTCATAGTTCAGCATTGGATTGCACTCTGTTGACCGGCCAAATAGTCTGCATGGCGCCATGTTGACTAGTTAAATTGACCACATTCCTTGTGGGTCCCACCTATCAGTTCGCATAAGGAAAAGGTCAGATAAACACAAATTTACGCAGGCGCAACAAGGCTCCAACCCATGCGCGGGAATCACCTGGTTGTGTATGTGTCTGTCTGGGCCTGATGTGTGCGCATGTACGTGTAGGTTGAGCACTTGAGCGTGAGAGGGTGTGTTGGTCGTGTGGTGTACTGGTGTGTGCATGCATGCATGCGTGTGTGCGTGTGAGTGTTGCGTGCGTGCGTGGCTGCGTGTGTACGTGTGAGTGTTGCGTGCGTGCGTGGGTGCATGTGTTTGTGTGAGTGTTGCGTGGATGCAGTTCATGTGCATGCATGCGTGTGTGTATAATCACCACACCAGCTCCTGTGTGTTAAAACAGACGGCTCAGCATACCAATACAAGGCCACCTTGTCCGCTGTGCCCGCGGTCATGACTTCGAACCACCGTCCAAATATTTTTTGTCGTTTGTTTTCATTCTTACTAGAAAGATGCCTGTGCGTTGCATGTAACATCAAGATGCATTTGTATGACTTGTTTATCTTGTGAGAGAAAAGGATGAACGAGGGAAGGCCTTATTTGCAAATGTGGAGAGGTGTGTGGGTACCTTTTTGCAAAATTGCCATAGTTTCTTTCCTATCCGTCAGATATAAATCAGACAGCCTATATTGCAGGATGGCAGGCACACCATCATCAGCAACTCTGTTTTTTTATAAGAGTGTATTTATGTATTTTATAAGAGTGTAGATGTAGAGTAGATACAAGTCGACAGGTGGGCACGATGGGATAATGTGATGCAACACTAGAGGTGCCACATGGAGCGTTTAACTGGTCAACTAGTCATGTCATGAGCAAATACAGAGTTGTACGGTGAGCCCGTGACTGTATAATAACCACTAAACGTAAATGGTGACCATAATGAGTGGATTCTGAAGTCCAATGTACGTATCGTGCTTTCGCTTCAAATACAATGATCATCATTGCATATATCGCGAGAGAAAGATGAAACATGCGTGAATTTTCTGCGGGCTTACTTTTAGAGGACCTGGAGATAGTTTTATGCGCATACGTGAAAGGGGCATACAGGGGGGTATGCGATGGAGAGAGAGATGCTCTTCTTTCTCTTTATTATGACTAACTTTGTATATAGTATAAAAATATACAAATTCACAGTGCGGAATAAATATCATTGTGGGCACCATGCAATGCAAATTAGCGTTCGTACTCCTCCATATAACTTTGTAATGTTGTATATATGTAGAAACTCTAAAATAATTTTTTGGCCACACTTTATTCAAAAGGAATGTTGTATGCGAAATAAACGTGAAGAGAGGGCTTTTTAGATCAATGGGGTACGTGATGTAACATGTGTGAATGTGTAGTTGATGCATTTGGCGGGGCCTAGAGAGGTATCTGTGTGTATT